>NW_024058275.1:322154-324654 GCF_016432855.1 Salvelinus namaycush
GCCACTCCCAACTGGAGGAGAGCAGAGTTCCTAAGATGGCAAGACCTGACATCGCAAGGAATTGGAATATTGGCCTTTGGCGGAGACAGAAACAGCAATCACTGGCTGGCAAATCCGGAAACGTTGGGATCTAGAGAACGCCACTATATTGCAGGTCTCCAGCTAAGGGCAAATGTATATCCAACTCGCGAGGCATTGTCAAGGGGAAGGAAGGGAATGCCGAGAATCTGCCGCCATTGTCTGTCAGATACAGAATCGTGCTTGCACATTCTAGGACAGTGTCCCGCAGTAAAGGATAGTCGCATTGGGCGACATCACAAGCTGTGCGAAATGTTAGCAGAGGAAGCCGAAAGCGCAGGATGGAACGTCATCAAAGAAATGTGCTGCAGAACCAGGGCCGGAGCACTGCGGCGACCAGACTTGGTGTTCGTGAAAAATGATAACGCTTTGGTAGTGGATGTTACGGTGAGATACGAACTGGCTTACAACACGATGATGGTTGCGGCTGCGGAAAAAGTCGCAAGGTATACTCCGATCGTTCCGTACGTAATAAGAGCTCTGAAAGTGAGGAAGGCAAAGGTGTTTGGCTTCCCACTAGGTGCCCGAGGCAAGTGGCCGGTTAGCAATAACAGATTGTTGCATGCCTTGGGGGTGAGTGGCGAGAGGAGTAAGAGAGTGGCAAGACTGTTCAGTAGAAGGGCTCTCCTATACTCCCTGGATGTCCTTAGGGACTTCTTCGGGGAGGAGGGGGAAGCAAAAGACTCAGATGGCGAGAACGATGATGACCATCAGGAAGCTCAATAGGAGGCTATCGAGTGGTGCCTGCCGAGAGAGGGGGGCACGGGAAACCGTCCTGAAAGAGCTACAGGATGCCGAGCAGGGGCGCTCGGAGGAGAGACTCGAACGCAGCCCTAGCTTGCTAGGAGATCCATAGGACTTGGCCTATGGAACATCATGACCGTTGAAGTGCCTCCACAGCTAGCTGGGAGGTGACGACAATATCAAGGCATGGTGTATTGAGTGAACTCCTAGCTTCGGTTGGGAGTTGAGGGCCAAGAAGGGCGGGGTTGGCGGGTACAACCAAGCCCACAGGATGAGGGTAAGGAGAAGATGAGTACTAGGCGAAGTATCATCTCACCCTAGGTTGGAACTCACCCACAATCGGGTGAGTAGGGAAGGAAAGGGCCAGTTGGCCGGAGAGAGGAGTTAAGAGCGGTTGCTCTTCAAGTTAAGGGGAAGTTAAATCCTGGAGCAGCAGGTATTTAAGGTTAAGGTAAGACAGAAGCCTGGTGGTTCTAAATTCCAGGAAGGAAAGGCATGTTGGATGGATGGGCGAGTTAAGTTCAAGAGCCCAGGAGTTGCGGGAACTATGAAGGCCGGTGGGCGATATTGTTAGTATAATTAAAATGAATTTAGAATAGGACTAAAATAAAGTAAAAGTAAATGAATAATAATCATAATAAGCAATAGATTTGATAGCAATAGCGGGGGGGCCCTTTAAGGGTCCCCCCGAAACACTTTAAGGCCTAGAGGATCCAGAGGGCTGAACCTAGCTAAGGTCAATAGCCTCTGGATGGTACGGTGGGGAGGTTAAGGCAATGCTGAACCCTCCTCGCATGATACCGACCCGGGAATGGCAGATGAACATGCTAGGTTGTGCGTCTATCGTTAAAATCCACTCCTGGCAGGTTAGCACAGTGAGGTAAGTGAGGGACCCTCTAGCAGGGCCCCCTCTGCCCCTACCTGTGCGACACCTGACAGGGGTGGTAAAAATCTGAAATTTGGTGCGGAGACCTGACCGCGAGGGTTTGTGGTGGTTGTCGCAGCGGGTGAACAATACATGGGTAAGGCTGGTTTCCAGCGGAGGTCCGGCTATTTCCTCAGCGCTCCTCGGGGTGTAGAGGGGATGGCAAGGGCTAACCAATGGACAACAGTACCTGGCCTCAGGCTTGCCTGAGTGCGGGTCGGCACATGCAAGTGTGCTAGACTCACCTAAGTTCAGAGACCGGAAGCGGTGGCGATTCAGGGGCCCAGTGGGGAGGGGACACTGAAGTGCAAGTATGCGTAACGGCAGACCGGGGCTGCGCCTGGACTGAACTGCGGGGACTAGTGGTTGTTGTCGCTGAAAGTGAACGTGGAAGTTCAGACTTGGTGCGGTGGCGATCCATGGGCCCCGTAGGGATGGACACTGCGCAGTGCAGGCATGTGGTCCTTGGCAGGTTAGGGCCGGGAGGTAAGGGAATCTAGTAGGGCCGCTGCAACCCCTCCTGGCGCGACATCTGTCAGGGGCCAATCAAACTGTCTCGGGCAGGCTAATGCAGGAAGGTTGGGAGTGGGCTCACTGGTGACTACTGTGAGATACCGCATGTCCCTTCTCGTATGAAGTCTGTCCGAGGCAGGGCGATTGTCTCTAGCATGCTAGGGCGGGGAGGTAAGGGAGGCGTCCCCTAGTGGGGCGCCTACAACCCCTACCCGCTAGACACTCACCCCTTGGTGTCAC
>NW_024058275.1:329654-339654 GCF_016432855.1 Salvelinus namaycush
ATGCCCGGAGAGAGGGGTGTTGACCCGGGCCAGTGAGTGAAGGCCTATAGGCCTGGAGGTCCGTATCTCCAGGGGGTAAGCTGTACTCTCACGTCCGTATACATGTGTTTTCCCCGGATAGTGAGTGAAGGCCTATAGGCCTGGAGGTCCGTATCTCCAGGGGGTAAGCTGTACTCTCACGTCCGTATACATGTGTGTTCCCCGGATAGTGAGTGAAGGACTATTGGCCTGGAGGTCCCGTAGTTCCACTGTCCTTAAGGGGGGCAGAGCAGTCAGCCTCTTTGGAGGTTGGCTGCTCTGTCCCCCTTTTTTTTGGCCCATTTCCCCATCACCATTTCCCCATCAATTTTCAGCAAAGCTCTGTCATTGATGTACATTGTGTTCCCAGGCCCAAATGCTTAAATTCAGCTTAGCCTATCCAATGACGCCCTCTTGTGGACAATCCCGGGTGGTGTGGGAATTGGTGGTAGAATTGTATCCCAGTCATAGTGCCTCTTGTCAGGCATAGTATTTAATGTGTATAGCCCTGAAACCCTATGCAATTACCAGTGCCATTCTATGGCACTTGCGGAGGTGCCATAGTGCCAAGTGCCAAGTGCCATGTGAGCCCTCAGGCTCCAAGGGCAGTGCACTAATCATTTTATCCCAGTCATAGTGCCTCTTGTCAGGCATAGTATTTGATATTGGCACTTGAATGTCACTTGTGGAAGTGCAATTGTGGCATGTGGGAATTTACTTCAGAGTTAGAGTTAGAGTTAGAGTTAGAGTTAGAGGGGGGGGGGGTTAGGTTCAAAGAAAAACAGACGAATCTGATATGCACTGGCAACCCCTTTAGGATAGATGGTTTAGACTATTGTATGAAATACTTTAATTAATGACTAAAAAAATATATAAAAAAAATATTGAAAAAAGGACCAGAACCAGGTTTTAAGATTGTAATCATAAATAAGATTTAGGTTAAGAGCCAGGGATTCCAAACTAAAAAATAGAGACCAGGGGCTCAGCTCAGGGCTGTGGTCTAAGGGTTAAGGTTAGGCATGAGGGTCTAGGTTAGGGTTGGAAATTAGGGTTAGGACTTAGGAGCTGGGGGTTAAGGTTAGAGTTCAGGTTAGGTTACGGTTAGGGTTAGGATTAGAGTATAGGTTAGGATTAAATTAGGATCAGGTATGGGGAGCAAAGGTTAAGGTTAGGCATGAAGATCTCGGGGTTAGGGTTAGGGATTTAGGGTCTGTAAGGAGAACCACCCAATGAACAAACAAAATAAATTAATAAATAAAAGAGACAGTCATAAGTGTTAACAAACAATGGCTATTTAACCATGTACAAATCATACCACACTGAAAGATAAAAGTGCTTTAAACTCAAGAGTGCTATAGAAGTCTCCAAACAATACATAAATTAAAATCACGCCACACGAAAAAATCCAAGAATATAAAAATAAGTGCCATCATATTTATAGTCAATATTCAAGAAGTATAAAAATAAATCCATAAATAATTAAATAAATAAACATTTATAATGGGCGGCTCTCCCGCCATCCCCCACTACCTCCCCCACCCAATCATCCATGTCACTGCCCTGGAGATGGGAGAGCCGCCCATCAGCTAAGTAAGCCAAGATAAATTTAACATTTTTCATTCAGGCCCTTAGGATCTATCGTATTGAGGCGCCCAATCCAAGTTCTTTCCATCCCCTGTCGTTGTGTCCTGGACCAGCTCCCATTTGTTTCCAGACCAAAGATACTCAAACCCTCCACTGCATGTAGGCCAAAATGCAAGTACAGTACTCTTATTACCTTTAGCCATATGGTATAGATGTTGTTTTAGTCTGGCATGCAGTGAATTCTTTGTTTCTCCTATATAAATCTTTTGGCACAATTTACACTTGATCCCGTAGATCAAGTTTACAGTGGACAATTCGATCCTCTGTCTTATGAGGAACCCCTGTCCGGAGAAGGCATTAACAATATATTTGGGTCTCCCCAAATATTTATCAAATTTATTAGGTGCCTCTTTCGTCTGGAAGGCAGAGTGGACTAACCTATCTCCGAGGTTTTTGTTTCTTCTGTAGGCTGAGATTACTTCACAGTCTACCAGCCCTTCCACAGCTTGTTGAGCTTCCCTGAAGTTAGACCTCAAGGTCCTATTAAATCCACCCCAGAGTATGTTGTAACAAAAGGTATCAAATTGTTTGTTTCTGCTATTTTATTGTATCCCCCTTCCCTGCCAAATAATTATCCTACCTCTGCCTTTATCCCCCTAAGGAAACGTTTGGAATATCCCCGTGGCCCCAAGGCTCTAAAAAGAATGGTTATGGCCTCCTCCACGTGCTAACCCAATGTACAGATTCTATTGAACCGGATCAGCTGAGATTTAATGATCCCTCTGAAGGTATGTTTTGGATGATAACTTGTTTTATGTAGCAGGGCATGCCTATCGGTCTCTTTAAAGAAGACTTTAGTGGCCAATGATTTAGTTAGACCATCTGAGCATACAAAGAAGACCTGAGTGTCCAAAAATTCTAGTTTTTCCCTTTGTATATTGTGAGAAGTTGTAATGGCAGGATAATGTGTATTGAGGGTTTCTAAAAAACACTCAAAGTCCTGCATAGAACTCACCCAAATTCCAAAGATGTCATCCAAATACCTGAGATATAGCAAAGGAAGGGTCTTGCATTTAAGAAAAGCTGTCTCCTCCCAAAAACCCATATATAAGTTGGCAAAGGCTGGAGCAAATTTCTTACCCATGGCGGTGCCATGGATCTGAAGATAAAACTCATCATTAAAGTTGAAGTCATTCCTCAAAAGACTCAATTCCAACAGATCTAAGATTTCCTTATCCGGCCGCTGAGGGTCAGGAAACCTATCAAAGGCTTGTTTTACTGCCCGCAGTCCCAAAGAAGTTTCAATGTTTGTATATAATGAGTTAATATCCACAGAGAATAAGAATGCCCCTAGTGGTAGTTCGAGACCTTTAAGTTTGTCAACAAAATCATATGTGTCCTTAACATAAGAGGCATGCTTCTGGGATAGCGGATTGATAAAAATAGTCAATATATTCAGCAATTCGATACGATTCCGATCCACAGTCACTAACAATTGGGCGGCCACTAGGGATCTGAAAGGGCACAGACCACTCTTCCAAAGGTTTGTGAATTTTTGGAAGAAGATAAAATTGTCGCGGTCTTGGTACCTCCGGGCCCAACAGGTAAGTATATTGTTTGGAAGTAATAAGCTTCTTTTCAAGCAATTCCACCAATATCCTCTTGATCATGTTTTGAGTCTCAGATTGAATAGAGTGGTCTAATAGGACATAATTTTTCGCGTTAGTCAATTGCCTGTTAGCCTCCAACAAATACTGTACTCTGTCCATGATTACAATCTGTGATCCTTTATCCGCAGGTTTAATGACTATACTCTGATTGGACCCCAGCGATTTAATAGTGTCTAGCTCCAATTGCGTAATATTCCCCTTAGTGACTGGCCCAGGTCGGAACCTCCTAAATGCATCCAGGTCCTTCCTAATCAATGTTTGAATGGGGGGAGATACAGATTGTACTCTAGGTTCCCAAACCGAGGGATCTGTAAAAGGCACAAAATGAATATCAGTTTCATAATTAAAATGATCCAACAATTTTAACCTCCTATGGTATAGGTGTAGGTCCTTGCGAAGCTCCATCCTGTCCAGTATTCCCGGAGTGGGGATAAAAGACAATCCCCGTTCCAATACCTTTCTTTCCATCTTAGAGAGCCTGTATGAGTGTGAGAGATTAGTGATATTTGAATGTGGAGCTGTATCAAGGCACTGTTCTCCCCTTACATGTTTAAATTATCCAGCCAAGAGTTTAAGATCATATTTCCTGTTTCAGATGTCCAATGTACTGGGTCACGTGGCAGTGTGTGGAACCTAAGTTTGCTAATCTCACGTAAATAGTTGCATTGCTCTAGGATTTTTTGGTTAAGTTGATCCAAGAGTAACTGTTGTTGTTTTTCTAGTCTGTCTGAATAGTTAATGATGGGCACGTAGAGTATGACATTCGGAAATTTACTTTCCGCCATTTTCAGCAGTTGTTGTAGATGCTTCCAGGAGGTCAACGCCAGCTGTTTCAAAAGGCAGTTGTTTAGACCCCCCGATAGTACCACCTTCTCCACTGTTGGGTGTTGTTCTAATTTTTCTACTACCCCTTTTAGATGGTGGAATGTAGCACCAGGGAAGCTATCTGCCTGCACTCTAGGGTCAGTAAATCTAGGTATCCGTGAAATATTAGAGTCTCCAATTATAACAATTGGTTTTTTAATTGTCAGTTCCCAATCCCAAATTTTCCTAGTAGAATTTTGGTGTCTAACTGGTTCAAGGCAGGTAGAAATAGACTTCCTGACAGGTAGATGAATCACTGGGGTAGAAGAAACCCCTGGATTCACTTCGGCTGTAACAGATCCCACTGTTTTACCCTGACCTGGTTCAAGAGGTGGCGGCCCCGAAGAGAACAGCAGCGGGAGGACCGGAGCGGCCGCAACATGGGACTCCCCGGGGGGCTCAGACAAGGACGTATTCAAGGAAGATTCCGTTTTGTCGTCACTTATCATCATATGTTCATCCCCCTCTCGGGTCCCAAAGGCAGCCCCACACGGATCCCGCTCCCCTCCAACTCCGGGGACCTCCTGGCCAGAGTCAGATAAAGAGGAAATAGTATTACTGCATTGTAAAATGACATTACTGTATAAAAGCCTCTTAGGACTGTGAACAAGAGCAGAGTTCACCTGTGTTTGCTTCCAAATATCCACCCCCCCTGGCACTAGCTCTGTGGTCAGTGGATCTCCAGCACTCCAGCACAACACAACACAGTACTTGGGGTCTAGGGGAATGTGTATCGGCCATGACTAACCTAGTTTTCCCCTGCTCCAGCTCTAGAGCTGGTAGACTGGGAGACCTCCTAGTGGAGCTCCTTTTAGGTCTGTTTTTAGCCCCACCATTAACTAACCCACTGGCCGGACTGCCATTTCCCATTCCCCCCACGTTACTGGGAGCTGGACACAGGACCCCGGACAAGGGCGGAAAAGCCTCCATAGTCAGCTGGCCTGGGCCTACCACCTCACTAGCACCCACACTGGCCTTAGGAAGCATCGCCTGTAACGTTGTCACTGAAGACTGGGTAAATTTACGCTAATATCTGGCCCTTGCCCAAGCAACCGCTCGCTCAAAGGAATTAGTATCAAGACTCCCCACCTCCAGTAACCCCGCTGTCAGGACCGAATCATAATGGTCCACCAAGATGCACATATTAGTGTCCATCCAGTGGTCCGTATTATCCTTTACCAGTGCCAGGGTGGTTGAATTGGGTGAGGAAGGTTTGATAAAAGCTGTAAGCCTAACCACCTGTTTCATCATACCAGGCGGAAAGGATCTGGTCCTTTGCAATGCTGTTAAAATTTCCGCATGGTGGATAGCTTGTAATAATTTAAAATACTGTTTGGTTAATTTAGGGTCAAAAGAGGTTTTAGGAATGTCTGAGCCTAGGGTGGGTGTATTCTCCCCCAATACTATAGATTGGGCCAGAGGCCCAAACCGATTTCCTCTAGGAAATATCATCCTCTCCCACCATAAAAAAATATATAGCCGCACTCAACAGTGTTCTCAACTGAGTCTCCACTATATCAAAGGCCGTTTAAAAAAACTAGGGCTAAAGAAAAAAAATCACTTTTTCAAAAAAACACAAGACATAAAACATGCAAACAATTAAAATCATGAAAGTCCCTAGATGTTGTACTATCCACACCTGCTTTGGTGGTGATTCACCAACCAAAAAAAAATGTTCCATAAAATTAGCAATGCTCTAAGGTTAAAAGGTTAAAAGGTTATAAAAAAATCCTTCACCTTCGTCCTCTGTTCCGGTCTTTGTACTCACTGGTACTTGCTTTTGAGCATTTAGTCCAAGAGGCCTTCATACGCTAGGTTCCATAGCTGTTGTTTGTGAAGCAGGGCATCTGTCAAAGGAACTTTCAAAAGGTTTTTAAAACAGAAGACAAACAAAGACCTGACGTTTCAGCCTCATGGCTTTCTTCAGAGGTAATAAGTAGTGGGTTAGGGTTAGGGTTAGGGTTAGGGTTAGGGTTAGGGTTGGGGCGTTTGGCACTTGGTGAAGGGGCGTTTGGCACTTGTGGAAGTGGCATTGTGGCATCTGAGCCTGTGGGCTCCAAGGGCAGTGCTCTATGAATTGAATCCCAGTCATAGTGCCTCTTGTCCGGCATAGTATTTAATGTGTATAGCCCTGAAATATTTAAAAATGACCAGTGCAGAGCTATGGGCCTTTGGGCACTTACGGCACCTATGGCACCTATTGGAATGCATTGTGGCAGGTGCATTGTGAGCCCAATATAGGGCCTAAAATTACTAACTGTATGCCGTTCAAGGTGCATCTTTTTGGGCGTAACAGTTCATGTCTATAGCCCTCAAGACAATATGAAAGTAGCAGGACAAACCCCTGAAATTTGCTGATTTTTGGCCCTCTCATGTTAACCTATGCATCTCTGTATGATAGGCATTTTTAACAATATAGGGGCTAAAATAATTAATTGTATCCCATTCAAGGTGCCTATTTTCCGGCATAACAATTCATGTCTATAGCCCTAAGCAGGGCAGAGCTATGACACAGCCCCGCCCTTGCCCCGCCCGTGCCCCGCTCGCGCCCCACCTGTATCCACACCTGGTGATAATTAGGCCATTGATTAGGCGACGGTTTGAAGCTAACAAACATACACACAGGAAGGCAGGAGAGAGAAGCTAGCTATGGACAGCAAACAAAAACGACATGACTGTGGACTTTGTACCAAGACGCATATTTCGTGGATAGACAAACATTTTAAGACTGTCCATGGACTTAAGCCCACATCTATCGAATGGAATCATGCTGTGCAATGTAGTCGGATTTCGACTGAGATACAGCAGGCCTACCCAGGGGATTGTATGGAGCCTAACAACAGCGTTGGAAGTGAGTTGTCCGCAGAACAGCAGCTGAGTGGCGAGAGTGAGCAGGCGGCGGTGCAGTCAACCAGTCAGGCGGCGGTGCAGTCAACCGGTGAACAATGCTCGGAACCGAGGGAGCAATGCAGCGTCATGTCGCCTTCCACCGAGAGCGAAAGTGATGGAGGCGGCGGTGGTGTGCCGTCCACAACTGAAGGTTTGAGTGATGTCATTTTGAATGAATATGCTACCTATATTAAGGGTATTAACCCTTCAGTTAAAAGAATAGACAATAGTCGCACCAGTCTGTCACGAGTACGGGAATTCCTCCGCATTATGTCCGAGGACAAATCCGATGAAGGACTGTGTTTTCTGGACAACTACATGCGTGTGTATGAGTGGTACCGGACATGTGAAGGCCGTGGTTTGGCACCATCCACATTAAAACTATACCGATCAGATGTTCGAAGTTTCCTGAAATATCTTATTCAGTTCTGGCCGAATAGTCTGCAAGCTAAAGCCAGTGTAATTCGAAAATTGTTACTCTGCTTGGCAAAGATAGACAGGGATTCTAGGCAGAGCCTGGCAACGCACATGGCACAATTTCGCAGACGCTGCAGGGACGAGGTGCTCAGCGCTGCGGAGTTAAAACGATTTTTGGAGCAATGCATCTATTCCTTCTGTTCTCAGCAGGCTGGAAGTCCGAGCCACCTCGTCTGACAGACGCAGGTTTGCGGCTCTCATGTCCAGCCGGTTGGCCATTTTTAATGGCACTCGACGATCCCCAGTCACCATGTTCGGTGAGAGTGATTTCAATGAAATAACCAAGGAAAGTGGGGTTTATCAAATGACTGTAGCAAGCCACAAAACTAACTACAGCTTCGGGGAGTGCAGAATTGTTATATCTGATGAGGAATACACTTGGCTTCAACGATTCCATCGGATCAGGCCTCATCTGAGTGGAATGACCCCAGATACAACACTCTTATTTTTCACATCCTGCGGTAAACCATACGGTAATCTCTGTGATTGTGTGGGTCAGATTTTTGCAGAGTTTGGCATTGGAAGGAAAGTGACATTTGGTACAATTCGAAGAAGCATTGCCACATTAAACTTTAATCTTGGGTCGCTTACAGACCGTGGAACTGTGGCTGACCACATGTGTCACTCCCTGGAGACGCAGGCACGCTACTACCGGTCCCATAATTTGCCTCATAATGCAAGCCAGGCTCGGAGACTAATTGAGGGACAAATAAATCCATGATTCACTGTTAAATAAATCCATGATTCACTGTTAATTAAATCACATTTATTTGAAATTCACCCTTGTCTTTGTGTTTCAATGTTTTTATAATAAGTTTGTACTTAGAATAATTTAAAACATATGCACCTGGTAACCCAAAAGAGGGCACATAGCCGTTTTTCTGAAATTTCCAACATAGAAAGTTTTCAGACCTTTATTTCAAAAGCTCCATAAATCACTCAAACCGGCCCCCATTGACTTGGGGCCGTAGTATGGTGCTCCCATAGCGGGCATTGATGTGTGTAGCCCATATAAAAGCATTTAAATGTGTTTTGGATAATGTGCACCTGGTAACCCAAAAAGAGGAGACATAGCCGTTTTTCTGAGCTGTCCAACATAGAATATTTTCAGCCCTTTTTTCAAAAGCTCCATAATTCCCTCAGGCCGGCCCCCATTGACTTGGGGCCGTAGTATGGTGCTCCCATAGCGGGCATTGATGTGTGTAGCCCATATAAAAGCATTTAACTTTTAGTTGCTACGAATCCCGGATCCGGGAGCACCCCCCCACCACCCCCCACTGACTAGCATAGCTAGCATAGCGTCACAAGTAAATTGTAGCATCTAAATATCATTAAATCACAAGTCCAAGACACCAGATGAAAGATAAACTTCTTGTGAATCTAGCCACCATTTCTGATTTTTAAAATGTTTTACAGGGAAGACACAATATGTAAATCTATTAGCTAACCACGTTAGCAAAAGACACCATTTTCTTTAATCCACTATTTTTCCACTCCATCACTAGCTATCACCAATTCGACCAAATAAAGAAATAAATAGCCACTAACCAAGAAAAAACCTCATCAGGTGACAGTCTGATAACATATTTATTGTATAGCATAGGTTTTGTTAGAAAAATGTGCATATTTCAGGTATAAATCATAGTTTGCCATTGCAGCCACCATCACAAATCTCCCCAAAGCGACTAGAATTACTACAGAGAGCAACGTGTATTACCAATTTACTCATCATAAAACATTTCATAAAAATAGACAAAGCATAGCAATGGAAAGACACAGTTCTTGTGAATTCAGACAATATTTCAGATTTTCTAAGCGTTTTACAGCGAAAACACAATAAATCGTTATATTAGCATACCACATGTGCAAACGTTACCCGAGCATTGATACAAGCCAAAGAGAGGGATAACGTAATCATCGCCAAAATGTATTAATTTTTTCACTAACCTTCTCAGAATTCTTCCGATGACACTCCTGTAACATCATTTTACAACATACATATACAGTTTGTTCGAAAATGCGCATATTTAGCCACAAAAAACCGTGGTTATAACATGACAATACTAGCAAAACTAGCCTGAAAATGTCGGGGGCCATTTTGGACAGTGATCTGGCGTAATTAATAACTAATCGTAAACTTGACTAAAAAATATAGGGTGGACAGCAATCGAAAGACAAATTAGTTCTTAATGGAATCGCTGAATAACATTTCTAAAATTATCCTTACTGTGCAATACAGGGTTCGCCAAGCGAAGCTATACCAAACAAAATGGCGGAATACGCGTATAACATTTTTCGACAGAACAACGATTTATCATCATAAATAGTTCTTACTGTGAGCTGTTCTTCCATCAGTATCTTGGGCAATGTATCCTTTCTTGGGTCTAATCTTCTTCTGGTCGAAAGCTGTCCTCTTGTCCGTCGAAATGACCACTAACGTTCGACCGGGACCCCGAAACGTGCCCGGTGCTTCAATATGCATCACAAAGCAATGCCTC
>NW_024058275.1:344654-356105 GCF_016432855.1 Salvelinus namaycush
TCTATTATATTATGACTGACCAGCTAGATCTACTGTCTCTATTATATCATGATAGACCAGCTAGATCTACAGTATCTATTATATTATGACAGACCAGCTAGATCTACTGTCTCTATTATATTTTGACAGACCAGCTAGATCTATTGTCTCTATTATATTATGACAGACCAGCTAGATCTACTGTCTCTATTATATTATGACAGACCAGCTAGATCTACTGTCTCTATTATATTATGACAGACCAGCTTGATCTACTGTCTCTATTATATTATGACAGACCAGCTAGTTTGAATGTCTCTATTATATTATGACAGACCAGCTAGATCTAATGTCTCTATTACATTATGACACACCAGCTAGATCTACTGTCTCTATTATATTATGACAGACCAGCTAGATATACAGTCTCTATTATATTATGACAGACCAGCTAGATCTAATGTCTCTATTATATTATGACAGACCAGCTAGATCTACAGTATCTATTATATTATGACAGGCCAGCTAGATCTACTGTCTCTATTATATTATGACAGACCGGCTAGATCTACTGTCTCTATTACATTATGACAGACCAGCTAGATCTAATGGCTCTATTATATTATGACAGACCAGCTAGATCTACTGTCTCTATTTTATAATGACAGACCAGCTAGATCTACTGCCTCTATTATATTATGACAGACCAGCTAGATCTAATGTCTCTATTACATTTTGACAGACCAGCTAGATCTACTGTCTCTATTATATTATGACAGACCAGCTAGATATACTGTCTCTATTATATAATGACAGCCCAGCTAGATCTATTGTCTCTATTATATTATGACAAACCAGCTAGATCTACTGTCTCTATTATATTATGACAGACCAGCTAGATCTACTGTCTCTATTATATTATGACAGACCAGCTAGATCTACCATCTCTATTATAATAGAGACAGACCAGCTAGATCTACTGCCTCTATTATATTATGACAGATCAGCTAGATCTACTGTCCTATTATATTATGATAGACCAGCTAGATCTACTGTCTCTATTATATTATGACAGTTTAGCTAGATATACTGTCTCTATTATATTATGACAGACCAGCTAGATCTATTGTCTCTATTATATTATGACAAACCACCTAGATCTACTGTCTCTAGTATATTATGACAGACCAGCTAGATCTACTGTCTCTATTATATTATGACAGACCAGATAGATCTACAGTATCTATTATAATATGACAGGCCAGCTAGATCTACTGTCTCTATTATATTATGACAGACCAGCTAGATATACTGTCTCTATTATATTATGACAGACCAGCTAGATCTAATGTCTCTATTATATTATGACAGACCAGCTAGATCTACTGTCTCTATTATATTTTGACAGACCAGCTAGATCTACTGTCTCTATTATATTATGACAGACCAGCTAGATATACTGTCTCTATTATATTATGACAGACCAGCTAGATCTAATGTCTCTATTATATTATGACAGACCAGCTAGATCTAATGTCTCTATTATATTACGACAAACCAGCTAGATCTATATTATCTATAATATTATGACAGACCAGCAAGATCTACTGTCTCTATTATATTATGACCGACCAGCTAGATCTAATGTCTCTATTATATTATGACAGATCAGCTAGATCTACTGTCTCTATTACATTATGACAGACCAGCTAGTTTGAATGTCTCTATTATATTATGACAGACCAGCTAGATCTAATGTCTCTATTACATTATGACAGACCAGCTAGATCTACTGTCTCTATTATATTATGACAGACCAGCTAGATATACAGTCTCTATTATATTATGACAGACCAGCTAGATCTAATGTCTCTATTATATTATGACAGACCAGCAAAATCTACAGTATCTATTATATTATGACAGGCCAGCTAGATCTACTGTCACTATTATATTATGACAGACCAGCTTGATCTACTGTCTCTACTATATAATGACAGACCAGCTAGATCTACTGCCTCTATTATATTATGACAAACCAGCTAGATCTACTGTCTCTATTATATTATGACAGACCAGCTAGATCTACTGTCTCTATTATATTATGACAGACCAGCTAGATCTACTGTCTCTATTATATTATGACAGACCAGCTAGATCTACTGTCTCTATTACATTATGACAGACCAGCTAGATCTAATGCCTCTATTATATTATGACAGATCAGCTAGATCTACTGTCCTATTATATTATGACAGACCAGCTAGATCTACTGTCTCTATTATATTATGACAGACCAGCTAGATATACTGTCTCTATTATATTATGACAGACCAGCTAGATCTAATGTCTCTATTATATTATGACAGACCAGCTAGATCTACTGTCTCTATTATATTTTGACAGACCAGCTAGATCTACTGTCTCTATAATATTATGACAGACCAGCTAGATATACTGTCTCTATTATACTATGACAGACCAGCTAGATCTAATGTCTCTATTATATTATGACAGACCAGCTAGATCTAATGTCTCTATTATATTACGACAAACCAGCTAGATCTACATTATCTATAATATTATGACAGACCAGCAAGATCTACTGTCTCTATTATATTATGACCGACCAGCTAGATCTAATGTCTCTATTACATTATGACAGACCAGCTCGATCTAATGTCTCTATTATATTATGACTGACCAGCTAGATCTACTGTCTCTATTATATAATGATAGACCAGCTAGATCTACAGTATCTATTATATTATGACAGACCAGCTAGATCTACTGTCTCTATTATATTTTGACAGACCAGCTACATCTACTGTCTCTATTATATTATGACTGTCAAGTTGTCTAGGTGTTATAATTTTTTCAGCTCTGCCCAAACTTGAAAACGGCTTGCTCAACCCGTGAAGGATGCAAAGGGACAACTCAATTCCTTTCCAGTGTTTTATTATGGTTTTGATGCCATTTGTTGAATATGTTGAAACAGTTGATTTGTTGAATAGAGTAGTTGAATGACAGAGGAATAAGGAATAGGGAATAGGAATAGGAGTAGGAATAGCAATAGGTTGATAACCTTAAACAGAGAATAAACATGCATTATTTTACACTAAACAATGCATGACACAGCAACAAAGCATGGCTTTGAATAAAGTAAACGTTTAAACAATTTAATCTAGCACTTCTAGCAATTACTTCTGCAGTCAGAAAATATCCACAACAAAAGTCACCACTCCTACCAGAGTTAAACATGTAAATTGTGCTAAGCACTGGATGCAACATAATAAATAATTCCAAACATTACATACCAGTTGCGTCTTTAGGGTTGAACAATGAGCTGTGTGTATGTTGAGGACCAAACATTTTATACCCATGCTTATCTGCCAGGTGCGCATGTAAAAGTAGTCCCTCCAGAAATCCTGGCTTAATTTTTTAGTTCCACCCATGTTTTTGGGTTATCTGCCCTCTTGAGGCCTGGAGTTCTTTAAAGGAAGAGCTGCCATTGTGCTCATGTTTTGAGTGTTCTGTTTTTTGACGCAACAATGACAGACCAGCTAGATCTACTGTCTCTATTATATTATGACAGACCAGCTAGATTGAATGTCTCTATTATATTATGACAGACCAGCTAGATCTAATGTCTCTATTACATTATGACAGACCAGCTAGATCTACTGTCTCTATTATATTATGACAGACCAGCTAGATATACAGTCTCTATTATATTATGACAGACCAGCTAGATCTAATGTCTCTATTATATTATGACAGACCAGCAAGATCTACAGTATCTATTATATTATGACAGGCCAGCTAGATCTACTGTCTCTATTATATTATGACAGACCAGCTTGATCTGTCTCTACTATATAATGACAGACCAGCTAGATCTACTGCCTCTATTATATTATGACAAACCAGCTAGATCTACTGTCTCTATTATATTATGATAGACCAGCTAAATCTACATTATCTATTATATTATGACAGACCAGCTAGATCTACTGTCTCTATTATATTATGACAGACCAGCTAGATCTACTGCCTCTATTATATTATGACAGATCAGCTAGATCTACTGTCCTATTATATTATGATAGACCAGCTAGATCTACTGCCTCTATTATATTATGACAGATCAGCTAGATCTACTGTCCTATTATATTATGACAGACCAGCTAGATATACTGTCTCTATTATATTATGACAGACCAGCTAGATCTACTGTCTCTATTATATTATGACAGACCAGCTAGATCGAATGTCTCTATTATATTGTGAAAGACCAGCTAGATCTACTGTCTATATTATATTATGACAGACCAGCTAGATCTAATGTCTCCATTATATTATGACAGACCAGCTAGATATAATGTCTCTATTATATTATGACAGACCAGCTAGATCTACTGTCTCTATTATATAATGACAGACCAGCTCGATGTACTGTCTCTATTATATAATGAAAAACCAGCTAAATCTACAGTCTCTATTATATTATGACATGCCAGCTAGATCTACTGTCTCTATTATATTATGACAGACCAGCTAGATCTACTGTCTCTATTATATAATAACAGACCAGCTATATCGAATGTCTCTATTATATTGTGAAAGACCAGCTAGATCTACTGTCTATATTATATTATGACAGACCAGCTAGATCTAATGTCTCCATTATATTATGACAGACCAGCTAGATATAATGTCTCTATTATATTATGACAGACCAGCTAGATCTACTGTCTCTATTATATAATGACAGACCAGCTCGATGTACTGTCTCTATTATATAATGAAAAACCAGCTAAATCTACAGTCTCTATTATATTATGACATGCCAGCTAGATCTACTGTCTCTATTATATTATGACAGACCAGCTAGATCTACTGTCTCTATTATATAATGACATACCAGCTAGATCTACTGTCTCTATTATATTATGACAGACCAGGTTGATCTACTGTCTCTTTTATTTTATGACAGACCAGCTAGATATACTGTCTCTATTATATAATGACAGACCAGCTAGATCTACTGTCTCTATTATATTATGACAGACCAGGTTGATCTAGTGTCTCTATTATATTATGACAGACCAGCTAGATATACTGTCTCTATTATATTATGACAGACCAGCTAGATCTACTGTCTCTATTATATTATGACAGACCAGCTAGATCTACTGTCTCTATTATATTATGACAGACCAGCTAGATCTGCTGTCTCTATTATATCATGACAGACCTGTTAGATCTATTGTCTCTATTATATTATGACAGACCATCTAGATCTACTGTCTCTATTATATTATGAGAGACCAGCTATATCTAATGTCTCTATTATATTTTGACAGACCAGCTAGATGTAGTGTCTCTATTATATTATGACAGACCAGTTAGATCTACTGTCTCTTTTATATTATGACAGACCAGCTAGATCTACTGTCTGTGTTATATAATGACAGACCAGCTCGATCTACTGTCTCTATTATATTATGAAAAACCAGCTAAATCTATTGTCTCTATTATATTATGACATACAAGCTAGATCTACTGTCTGTATTATATTATGACAGACCATCTAGATATACTGTCTCTATTATATTATGACAGACCAGCTAGTTCGAATGTCTCTATTACATTATGAAAGACCAGCTAGATCTACTGTCTCTATTATATTATGACAGACTAGCTAGATATACAGTCTCTATTATATTATGACAGACCAGCTAGATCTAATGTCTCTATTATATTATGACAGACCAGCTAGATCTACTGTCTCTATTATATTATGACAGACCAACTAGATCTACTGTCTCTATTATATTATGGCAGACCAGCTAGATATACTGTCTCTATTATATTATGACAGACCAACTAGATCTAATGTCTCTATTATATTATGACACACCAGCTAGATCTAATGTCTCTATTATATTACGACAAACCAGCTAGATCTACATTATCTATAATATTATGACAGACCAGCAAGATCTCCTGTCTCTATTATATTATGACCGACCAGCTAGATCTAATGTCTCTATTAAATTATGACAGACCAGCTAGATCTAATGTCTCTATTATTTTAAGACTGACCAGCTAGATCTACTGTCTCTATTATATAATGATAGACAAGCTAGATCTACAGTATCTATTATATTATGACAGACCAGCTAGAGCTACTGTCTCTATTATATTTTGACAGATCAGCTAGATCTACTGTCTCTATTATATTATGACAGACCAGCTAGATATACTGTCTCTATTATATTATGACAGACCAGCTAGTTCGAATGTCTCTATTACATTATGAAAGACCAGCTAGATCTACTGTCTCTATTATATTATGACAGACTAGCTAGATATACAGTCTCTATTATATTATGACAGACCAGCTAGATCTAATGTCTCTATTATATTATGACAGACCAGCTAGATCTACAGTATCTATTATATTATGACAGGCCAGCTAGATCTACTGTCTCTATTATATTATGACAGACCAGCTAGATCTACTGTCTCTATTATATTATGACAGACCAGCTAGATCTAATGTCTCTATTATATTATGACAGACCAGCTAGATCTAATGTCTCTATTATATTATGACAGACCAGCTAGATATACTGTCTCTATTATATTATGACAGACCAACTAGATCTAATTTCTCTATTATATTATGACACACCAGCTAGATCTAATGTCTCTATTATATTACGACAAACCAGCTAGATCTACATTATCTATAATATTATGACAGACCAGCAAGATCTCCTGTCTCTATTATATTATGACCGACCAGCTAGATCTAATGTCTCTATTAAATTATGACAGACCAGCTAGATCTAATGTCTCTATTATTTTAAGACTGACCAGCTAGATCTACTGTCTCTATTATATAATGATAGACAAGCTAGATCTACAGTATCTATTATATTATGACAGACCAGCTAGATCTACTGTCTCTATTATATTTTGACAGATCAGCTAGATCTACTGTCTCTATTATATTATGACAGACCAGCTAGATATACTGTCTCTATTATATTATGACAGACCAGCTAGTTCGAATGTCTCTATTACATTATGAAAGACCAGCTAGATCTACTGTCTCTATTATATTATGACAGACTAGCTAGATATACAGTCTCTATTATATTATGACAGACCAGCTAGATCTAATGTCTCTATTATATTATGACAGACCAGCTAGATCTACAGTATCTATTATATTATGACAGGCCAGCTAGATCTACTGTCTCTATTATATTATGACAGACCAGCTAGATCTAATGTCTCTATTATATTATGACAGACCAGCTAGATCTAATGTCTCTATTACATTATGACAGACCAGCTAGATCTACTGTCTCTATTATATTATGACAGACCAGCTAGATATACTGTCTCTATTATATTATGACAGACCAACTAGATCTAATTTCTCTATTATATTATGACACACCAGCTAGATCTAATGTCTCTATTATATTACGACAAACCAGCTAGATCTACATTATCTATAATATTATGACAGACCAGCAAGATCTCCTGTCTCTATTATATTATGACCGACCAGCTAGATCTAATGTCTCTATTAAATTATGACAGACCAGCTAGATCTAATGTCTCTATTATTTTAAGACTGACCAGCTAGATCTACTGTCTCTATTATATAATGATAGACCAGCTAGATCTACAGTATCTATTATATTATGACAGACCAGCTAGATCTACTGTCTCTATTATATTTTGACAGACCAGCTAGATCTACTGTCTCTATTATATTATGACAGACCAGCTAGATATACTGTCTCTATTATATTATGACAGACCAGCTAGTTCGAATGTCTCTATTACATTATGAAAGACCAGCTAGATCTACTGTCTCTATTATATTATGACAGACTAGCTAGATATACAGTCTCTATTTTATTATGACAGACCAGCTAGATCTAATGTCTCTATTATATTATGACAGACCAGCTAGATCTACAGTATCTATTATATTATGACAGGCCAGCTAGATCTACTGTCTCTATTATATTATGACAGACCGGCTAGATCTACTGTCTCTATTACATTATGACAGACCAGCTAGATCTAATGGCTCTATTATATTATGACAGACCAGCTAGATCTACTGTCTCTATTACATTATGACAGACCAGCTAGATCTACTGTCTCTATTATATTATGACAGACCAGCTAGATATACTGTCTCTATTATATAATGACAGCCCAGCTAGATCTATTGTCTCTATTATATTATGACAAACCAGCTAGATCTACTGTCTCTATTATATTATGACAGACCAGCTAGATCTACTGTCTCTATTATATTATGACAGACCAGCTAGATCTACCATCTCTATTATATTATGACAGACCAGCTAGATCTACTGCCTCTATTATATTATGACAGATCAGCTAGATCTACTGTCCTATTATATTATGATAGACCAGCTAGATCTACTGCCTCTATTATATTATGACAGACCAGCTAGATCTACTGTCTCTATTATATTATGACAGACCAGCTAGATCTACTGTCTCTATTATATTATGACAGACCAGCTAGATATACTGTCTCTATTATATTATGACAGACCAGCAAGATCTAATGTCTCTATTATATTATGACCGACCAGCTAGATCTAATGTCTCTATTACATTATGACAGACCAGCTAGATCTAATGTCTCTATTATATTATGACTGACCAGCTAGATCTACTGTCTCTATTATATCATGATAGACCAGCTAGATCTACAGTATCTATTATATTATGACAGACCAGCTAGATCTACTGTCTCTATTATATTTTGACAGACCAGCTAGATCTATTGTCTCTATTATATTATGACAGACCAGCTAGATCTACTGTCTCTATTATATTATGACAGACCAGCTAGATCTACTGTCTCTATTATATTATGACAGACCAGCTTGATCTAATGTCTCTATTACATTTTGACAGACCAGCTAGATCTACTGTCTCTATTATATTATGACAGACCAGCTAGATATACTGTCTCTATTATATAATGACAGCCCAGCTAGATCTATTGTCTCTATTATATTATGACAAACCAGCTAGATCTACTGTCTCTATTATATTATGACAGACCAGCTAGATCTACTGTCTCTATTATATTATGACAGACCAGCTAGATCTACCATCTCTATTATAATAGAGACAGACCAGCTAGATCTACTGCCTCTATTATATTATGACAGATCAGCTAGATCTACTGTCCTATTATATTATGATAGACCAGCTAGATATACAGTCTCTATTATATTATGACAGACCAGCTAGATCTAATGTCTCTATTATATTATGACAGACCAGCTAGATCTACAGTATCTATTATATTATGACAGGCCAGCTAGATCTACTGTCTCTATTATATTATGACAGACCAGCTTGATCTACTGTCTCTACTATATAATGACAGACCAGCTAGATCTACTGCCTCTATTATATTATGACAAACCAGCTAGATCTACTGTCTCTATTATATTATGACAGACCAGCTAGATCTACTGTCTCTATTATATTATGACAGACCAGCTAGATCTACTGTCTCTATTATATTATGACAGACCAGCTAGATCTACATTATCTATAATATTATGACAGACCAGCAAGATCTACTGTCTCTATTATATTATGACCGACCAGCTAGATCTAATGTCTCTATTACATTATGACAGACCAGCTCGATCTAATGTCTCTATTATATTATGACTGACCAGCTAGATCTACTGTCTCTATTATATAATGATAGACCAGCTAGATCTACAGTATCTATTATATTATGACAGACCAGCTAGATCTACTGTCTCTATTATATTTTGACAGACCAGCTACATCTACTGTCTCTATTATATTATGACTGTCAAGTTGTCTAGGTGTTATAATTTTTTCAGCTCTGCCCAAACTTGAAAACGGCTTGCTCAACCCGTGAAGGATGCAAAGGGACAACTCAATTCCTTTCCAGTGTTTTATTATGGTTTTGATGCCATTTGTTGAATATGTTGAAACAGTTGATTTGTTGAATAGAGTAGTTGAATGACAGAGGAATAAGGAATAGGGAATAGGAATAGGAGTAGGAATAGCAATAGGTTGATAACCTTAAACAGAGAATAAACATGCATTATTTTACACTAAACAATGCATGACACAGCAACAAAGCATGGCTTTGAATAAAGTAAACGTTTAAACAATTTAATCTAGCACTTCTAGCAATTACTTCTGCAGTCAGAAAATATCCACAACAAAAGTCACCACTCCTACCAGAGTTAAACATGTAAATTGTGCTAAGCACTGGATGCAACATAATAAATAATTCCAAACATTACATACCAGTTGCGTCTTTAGGGTTGAACAATGAGCTGTGTGTATGTTGAGGACCAAACATTTTATACCCATGCTTATCTGCCAGGTGCGCATGTAAAAGTAGTCCCTCCAGAAATCCTGGCTTAATTTTTTAGTTCCACCCATGTTTTTGGGTTATCTGCCCTCTTGAGGCCTGGAGTTCTTTAAAGGAAGAGCTGCCATTGTGCTCATGTTTTGAGTGTTCTGTTTTTTGACGCAACAATGACAGACCAGCTAGATCTACTGTCTCTATTATATAATGACAGAGCAGCTAGATCTACTGTCTCTATTATATTATGACAGACCAGCTAGATCTAATGTCTCTATTACATTATGACAGACCAGCTAGATCTACTGTCTCTATTATATTATGACAGACCAGCTAGATATACAGTCTCTATTATATTATGACAGACCAGCTAGATCTAATGTCTCTATTATATTATGACAGACCAGCAAGATCTACAGTATCTATTATATTATGACAGGCCAGCTAGATCTACTGTCTCTATTATATTATGACAGACCAGCTTGATCTGTCTCTACTATATAATGACAGACCAGCTAGATCTACTGCCTCTATTATATTATGACAAACCAGCTAGATCTACTGTCTCTATTATATTATGATAGACCAGCTAAATCTACATTATCTATTATATTATGACAGACCAGCTAGATCTACTGTCTCTATTATATTATGACAGACCAGCTAGATCTACTGCCTCTATTATATTATGACAGATCAGCTAGATCTACTGTCCTATTATATTATGATAGACCAGCTAGATCTACTGCCTCTATTATATTATGACAGATCAGCTAGATCTACTGTCCTATTATATTATGACAGACCAGCTAGATATACTGTCTCTATTATATTATGACAGACCAGCTAGATCTACTGTCTCTATTATATTATGACAGACCAGCTAGATCGAATGTCTCTATTATATTGTGAAAGACCAGCTAGATCTACTGTCTATATTATATTATGACAGACCAGCTAGATCTAATGTCTCCATTATATTATGACAGACCAGCTAGATATAATGTCTCTATTATATTATGACAGAC
>NW_024058276.1:5000-47500 GCF_016432855.1 Salvelinus namaycush
AGTGTTATACTGTATCACTAACTAGGGTTATACTGTATCACTAACTAGTGTTATACTGTATCACAAACTAGGGTTATACTGTATCACTAACTAGGGTAACACTGTATCACTAACTAGGGTTATACTGTATCACTAACTAGTGTTATACAGTATCACTAACTAGGGTTATACTGTATACGTAACTAGGGTTATACTGTATAACTAACTAGGGTTATACTGTATCACTAGCTAGATACTGTATCACTAACTAGTGGTATACTGTATCACTAACTAGGGTTATACTGTATCACTAACTAGTGTTATACTGTATCACTAACTAGGGTTATACTGTATCACTAACTAGTGTTATACTGTATCACTGACTAGTGTTATACTGTATCACTAACTAGGGTTATACTGTATCACTAACTAGTGTTATACTGTATCACTAACTAGGGTTATACTGTATCACTAACTAGGGTTATACTGTATCACTAACTAGGGTCTTTCATCAGAGTGTTACTACCACTGTGAACAGAACAGTAGTCAGGTCTTTCATCAGAGTGTTACTACCACTGTGAACAGAACAGTAGTCAGGTCTTTCATCAGAGTGTTACTACCACTGTGAACAGAACAGTAGTCAGGTCTTTCATCAGAGTGTTACTACCACTGTGAACAGAACAGTAGCCAGGTCTTTCATCAGAGTGTTACTACCACTGTGAACAGAACAGTAGTCAGGTCTTTCATCAGAGTGTTACTACCACTGTGAACAGAACAGAACAGTAGTCAGGTCTTTCATCAGAGTGTTACTACCACTGTGAACAGAACAGAACAGTAGTCAGGTCTTTCATCAGGGTGTTACTACCACTGTGAACAGAACAGTAGTCAGGTCTTTCATCAGAGTGTTACTACCACTGTGAACAGAACAGTAGCCAGGTCCTTCATCAGAGTGTTACTACCACTGTGAACAGAACAGTAGTCAGGTCTTTCATCAGAGTGTTACTACCACTGTGAACAGAACAGTAGTCAGGTCTTTCATCAGAGTGTTACTACCACTGTGAACAGAACAGTAGCCAGGTCCTTCATCAGAGTGTTACTACCACTGTGAACAGAACAGTAGTCAGGTCTTTCATCAGAGTGTTACTACCACTGTGAACAGAACAGTAGTCAGGTCTTTCATCAGAGTGTTACTACCACTGTGAACAGAACAGTAGTCAGGTCTTTCATCAGAGTGTTACTACCACTGTGAACAGAACAGTAGTCAGGTCTTTCATCAGAGTGTTACTACCACTGTGAACAGAACAGTAGTCAGGTCTTTCATCAGAGTGTTACTACCACTGTGAACAGAACAGTAGTCAGGTCTTTCATCAGAGTGTTACTACCACTGTGAACAGAACAGTAGTCAGGTCTTTCATCAGAGTGTTACTACCACTGTGAACAGAACAGTAGTCAGGTCTTTCATCAGAGTGTTACTACCACTGTGAACAGAACAGTAGTCAGGTCTTTCATCAGAGTGTTACTACCACTGTGAACAGAACAGAACAGTAGTCAGGTCTTTCATCAGAGTGTTACTACCACTGTGAACAGAACAGTAGTCAGGTCTTTCATCAGAGTGTTACTACCACTGTGAACAGAACAGAACAGTAGTCAGGTCTTTCATCAGAGTGTTACTACCACTGTGAACAGAACAGTAGTCAGGTCTTTCATCAGGGTCTTACTACCACTGTGAACAGAACAGTAGTCAGGTCTTTCATCAGAGTGTTACTACCACTGTGAACAGAACAGTAGTCAGGTCTTTCATCAGAGTGTTACTACCACTGTGAACAGAACAGTAGTCAGGTCTTTCATCAGAGTGTTACTACCACTGTGAACAGAACAGTAGTCAGGTCTTTCATCAGGGTGTTACTACCACTGTGAACAGAACAGAACAGTAGCTAGGTCTTCTCTGTCTTTCTCTGCTCCCTGAACAATTTCCCCCTAGCATTTGAACGCTGGGAAGTTGATGAAAAAAAATCTTAAAACTAATTTGGGACTGGGGGGCAGTATTGAGCAGCTTGGATGAATAAGGTGCCCACAGTAAATTACCTGCTACTCAGGCTCAAACAATATAATATGCATAAAATTAGTAGAGTTGGATAGAAAACACTCTGAATTTTCTAAAACTGTTTGAATGATGTCTGTGAGTATAACAGAACTCATATGGCAGGCAAAAACATGAGAACAAATCCAACCAGGAAGTGGGAAATCTGAGGTTTGTAGTTTTTCAAGTGATTGCCTATCCAATATACAGTGTCTATGGGGTCATATTGCACTTCCCAAGGCTTCCACTAGATGTCAACAGTCTTTAGAACGTTGTTTCAGGCTTCTACTATGAAGGGGGAGCGAATAAGAGCTGTCTGGCAGAATGCCATTAGTTTAGTCACGCGGCCAGCCGTGAGAGCGAACTGCGGTCTTTTTCATTTCTAAAGACAAAGGAATTGTCCGGTTGGAATATTATTGAAGATTTATGATAAAAACATCCTAAAGATTGATTCTATACATCGTTTGACATGTTTCTACGAACGTTAATGGAACTTTTTTGACTTTTCCGTCTGGACTTAGTGCCCGCGCATTGTGCATTTGGATTACTGGACTAAACGCGCAAACAAAAAGGAGGTATTTGGACATAAATGATGGACTTCATCGAACAAAACAAACCTTTATTGTGGAACTGGGATTCCTGCGAGTGCATTCGGATGAAGATCATCAAAGGTAAGTTAATATTTATAACGCTATTTCTGAGTTTTGTAACACCTCTCCTTGGTTGGAAAATGCCTGTATGGTTTTCGGTGGCTTGGCGCTGACCAAACATAATCGCAAGGTGTGCTTTCGCGGTAAAGCCTATTTGAAATCTGACACAGGGGTTGCATTAAGCAGAAGTTTATCTTTAAAATGGTGTAAAATACTTGTATGTTTGAGGAATTTGTTGGCGAGGTGGGACGCTACCGTCCCACATATCCCAGAGAAGATAATTATTAAAACAAACATGTTTCAACCT
This sequence comes from Salvelinus namaycush, assembly GCF_016432855.1. NCBI lineage: Eukaryota > Metazoa > Chordata > Actinopteri > Salmoniformes > Salmonidae > Salvelinus > Salvelinus namaycush. The sequence goes on from NW_024058276.1 coordinate 8,017, forward strand.
ATAGCCTTCATCTGGGTTTTATTACGACCGTGAACAGAACATTAACTAGGCGATGTCCTTTCTTTCCTGCTCCCTGCTCCCTGAACATGGTCTAAGAAAACACCTTTTGTCATAAGTGGAGCAGAGAACTAATGATTCCCTCTATCCTCTACAGAGTTAAACAATCCACAGCTTGATCACTGTTACAGCAGATGTCACTGGGTCTCTCTATCTCTCTCTCTCTCTCTCTCTCTCTCTCTCTCTCTCTCTCTCTCTCTCGCTCTCTCTGTCTCTCTCTCTCTCTCTCTCTCTCTCTCTCTCTCTCTCTCTCTCTCTCTCTCTCTCTCTCTCTCTCTCTCTCTTTCTCTCTCTCTCTCTCTCTCTCTCCCTCTCTCTCTCTCTATCTCTCTGTGTACCAAAGACAAACCTACAGTGTCCACAGTGGCCTCTGAGCCCCTCACTATACATCACTATATATCTCATTATTTCTCAGATCCAGGCTGTAGCAGTGAGTGTCCTGCTCCTAGTGTCTTGATGGAATACTTGAGAGACGTATCTCCGTCCCTAGATGCCACCTTTAAAGGAGAACTGCCCCTCTCTTATTTAGCCTCATTTTTATGGCTTGCTCCTCAAGAAATACTGGCGGCCATGACAGAAGGCAGAACGTGAGTTGTCTTGGGGGGGGGGGGGGGGGTTAGACATGGGGATGTTTCTTGGGTGTGTCCTTGCCATCACCAAGACACACCCATCTGTCAGAGCCTTCACCTGCATCTGTTTTCCCCTTCCACTCAACCACAACAAACAGACCTCCTGCAGCTGTTCTCCCCTTCCACTCAACCACAACAAACAGACCTCCTGCAGCTGTTTTCCCCTTCCACTCAACCACAACAAACAGACCTCCTGCAGCTGTTTTCCCCTTCCACTCAACCACAACAAACAGACCTCCTGCATCTGTTTTCCCCTTCCACTCGACCACAACAAACAAACCTCCTGCAGCTGTTTTCCCCTTCCACTCAACCACAACAAACAGACCTCCTGCAGCTGTTTTCCCCTTCCACTCAACCACAACAAACAAACCTCCTGCAGCTGTTTTCCCCTTCCACTCAACCACAACACACAGACCTCCTGCAGCTGTTTTCCCCTTCCACTCAACCACAACAAACAAACCTCCTGCAGCTGTTTTCCCCTTCCACTCAACCACAACACACAGACCTCCTGCAGCTGTTTTCCCCTTCCACTCAACCACAACAAACAGACCTCCTGCAGCTGTTTTCCCCTTCCACTCAACCACAACAAACAGACCTCCTGCAGCTGTTTTCCCCTTCCACTCCACCACAACAAACAAACCTCCTGCATCTGTTTTCCCCTTCCACTCAACCACAACAAACAGACCTCCTGCAGCTGTTTTGCCCTTCCACTCAACCACAACAAACAGACCTCCTGCAGCTGTTTTCCCCTTCCACTCAACCACAACAAACAGACCTCCTGCATCTGTTTTCCCATTCCACTCAACCACAACAAACAAACCTCCTGCAGCTGTTTTCCCCTTCCACTCAACCACAACAAACAGACCTCCTGCATCTGTTTTCCACTTCCACTCAACCACAACAAACAGACCTCCTGCAGCTGTTTTCCCCTTCCACTCCACCACAACAAATAAACCTCCTGCAGCTGTTTTCCCCTTCCACTCAACCACAACAAACAGACCTCCTGCAGCTGTTTTCCCCTTCCACTCAACCACAACAAACAGACCTCCTGCAGCTGTTTTCCCCTTCCACTCCACCACAACAAACAAACCTCCTGCAGCTGTTTTCCCCTTCCACTCAACCACAACAAACAGACCTCCTGCATCTGTTTTCCCCTTCCACTCAACCACAACAAACAGACCTCCTGCATCTGTTTTCCCCTTCCACTCAACCACAACAAACAAACCTCCTGCATCTGTTTTCCCCTTCCACTCAACCACAACAAACAAACCTCCTGCATCTGTTTTCCCCTTCCACTCAACCACAACAAACAAACCTCCTGCATCTGTTTTCCCCTTCCACTCAACCACAACAAACAGACCTCCTGGATCTGTTCTCCCCTTCCACTCAACCACAACAAACAGACCTCCTGCATCTGTTTTCCACTTCCACTCAACCACAACAAACAGACCTCCTGCAGCTGTTTTCCCCTTCCACTCAACCACAACAAACAGACCTCCTGCAGCTGTTTTCCCCTTCCACTCAACCACAACAAACAGACCTCCTGCAGCTGTTTTCCCCTTCCACTCAACCACAACAAACAAACCTCCTGCATCAGTTTTCCCTTCCACTCAACCACAACAAATAAACCTCCTGCAGCTGTTTTCCCCTTCCACTCAACCACAACAAACAGACCTCCTGCAGCTGTTTTCCCCTTCCACTCAACCACAACAAACAGACCTCCTGCAGCTGTTTTCCCCTTCCACTCAACCACAACAAACAGACCTCCTGCATCTGTTTTCCCCTTCCACTCAACCACAACAAACAGACCTCCTGCATCTGTTCTCCCCTTCCACTCAACCACAACAAACAGACCTCCTGCATCTGTTTTCCCCTTCCACTCAACCACAACAAACAGACCTCCTGCATCTGTTTTCCTCCTTCCACTCAACCACAACAAACAGACCTCCTGCAGCTTGACGTTCATTAACTACAGGCAGATGTATGGGGAGATCAGCAGCCTACAGAGTAATAGGACAAGAATGCAACAGCTGAGTTTAAGTAGATATTCGAAACTAAATGTTTTGAGAGCTGTTCCTATAAGTGTTTCTACAGACGTAGTCACAGCGCCATGTATAGTAAACAACCCTTTACATAAAACAATAGAATCAGTGTTCTGTTAATATAACAATGTGAACCTTTCATTTTTTTATTGTCATTTCCAGCCGATACAAATACTGTGTCTAGCATTTTGGCTGGTGGTAATGGGGCTACCGTGGTAACATGTCAGAGTGGCCATACCTTCTTGTCTGGTGCTATTGGGGCTACCATGGTAACATGTCAGAGTGGCCATACCTACTTGTCTGGTGCTATTGGGGCTACCATGGTAACATGTCAGAGTGGCCATACCTACTTGTCTGGTGCTATTGGGGCTACCATGGTAACATGTCAGAGTGGCCATACCTACTTGTCTGGTGCTATTGGGGCTACCATGGTAACATGTCAGAGTGGTCATATCTTCCTGTGTGTTGTCCCGCATTCAACAGCAGTTCCCTGATCCTGGTTCAGAATACTCAGGGTTTCTCCCTCCCCATATTGACTGATACCTGATCCTGGTTCAGAATACTCAGGGTTTCTCCCTCCCCATATTGACTGATACCTGATCCTGGTCCAGAATACACAGGGTTTCTCCCTCCTCATATTGACTGATACCTGATCCTGGTTCAGAATACTCAGGGTTTCTCCCTCCCCATATTGACTGATACCTGATCCTGGTCCAGAATACACAGGGTGTCTCCCTCCTCATATTGACTGATACCTGATCCTGGTCCAGAACACACAGGGTTTCTCCCTCCCCATATTGACTGATACCTGATCCTGGTTCAGAATACTCAGGGTTTCTCCCTCCTCATATTGACTGATAACTGATCCTGGTCCAGAATACACAGGGTTTCTCCCTCCTCATATTGACTGATACCTGATCCTGGTCCAGAATACACAGGGTTTCTCCCTCCCCATATTGACTGATACCTGATCCTGGTTCAGAATACTCAGGGTTTCTCCCTCCTCATATTGACTGATAACTGATCCTGGTCCAGAATACACAGGGTGTCTCCCTCCTCATATTGACTGATACCTGATCCTGGTGCAGAATACACAGGGTTTCTCCCTCCTCATATTGACTGATACCTGATCCTGGTGCAGAATACACAGGGTTTCTCCCTCCTCATATTGACTGATACCTGATCCTGGTTCAGAATACTCAGGGTTTCTCCCTCCTCATATTGACTGATACCTGATCCTGGTCCAGAATACACAGGGTTTGTCCCTCCTCATATTGACTGATACCTGATCCTGGTCCAGAATACACAGGGTGTCTCCCTCCCCATATTGACTGATACCTGGTCCTGGTTCAGAATACACAGGGTTTCTCCCTCCTCATATTGACTGATACCTGATCCTGGTCCAGAATACACAGGGTTTCTCCCTCCTCATATTGACTGATACCTGATCCCGGTGCAGAATACTCAGGGTTTCTCCCTCCCCATTCCCCAAGTTATCTTGCCTAGCCTAGGTATTAGAATCTCTGACCAACTCCCAGATAAGAACAACTCACTCTATTCTTAATATTTACCAATCTGGTTTTAGATTTGGACGTAGAACTATTTCAGCCACTAACGCTTGTTTTTTGGATGATATGTCAAATGACCTAGATCATAAAAAAATATTGACCATTCCCTACTCATTCAAAGACGGTCTGAAACGGGCCTGAATCAGGAGTCTTTGCAAAACGGTTAAAGAAACTAATTAACAGACAGGACACAATGTGTGCTTTCTGACGGCATCATGTCTAGTTTCTTGTATATTATGAATGGTGTACCTCAGGGGTGGATTTTGGGACCTGCTTTTTTTTTTTACAACTAATATAAATAATATTGGTCTGTGTATTAAATCCTGTAATAATCATCTGAATGTGTCAGGCTGGTGGGTGTAGCTGTTGTAGAAAGTCAGGCGCAGGAGAGCAGAGATGAGTGAAAAAATGCACTTTACTCGACAACACAAAGTAAAACAATTTACAAAGTGCAAAAAGAACGGTTGCCACAAAAACATGGGTGATAAACAGCACCCGGTACAAACCAGCCGGAACATACCGACCTGAGCAAATGACAATCACACACAAAGACATGGGAGGAAAACAGAGGGTTAAATACATGACCAGTAATTGGGAAATGAAAAACCAGGTGTGTGGGGGAAAAACAAGACAAAACAAATGGAAAATGACAAATCGATCGGCAATGGCTAGAAGACCGGTGACGTCGACCGCCGAACACCACCCGAACAAGGAGAGGCATCGACTTCGGAAGAAGTCGTGAAAGTATGCAGACGATACGGTTATGTATGCCATTGCACAAGCTATTGACCTAGCTATGCTATAGCTGCAATCTGATTTTGTTAGATTACAGAATGCCCTTGTTGATTTAAAACTTAATGCCGGCAAAACTAAATATACTCTACCGTTCAAAAGTTTGTGGTCACTTAGAAATGTCCTTGTTTTTGAAAGAAAAACACCATTTTTTTCGTCCATTAAAATAACATAAAATTGATCAGAAATACAGTCTAGACTTTGTTCATGTTTTAAATGACTATTGTAGCTGGAAACGGACAATTTTAATGGAATATCTACATAGGCGTACAGAGGCCCATTATCAGCAACCATCACTCCTGTGTTCCAATGGCTTGTTGTGGTAGCTAATCCAAGTTTATCATTTTAAAAGGCTAATTGATCATTAGAAAACCCTTTTGCAATTATGTTAGCACAGCTGAAAACTGTTGTGCTGATTAAGCAAGCAATAAAATGATCCTCTTTTAGACTAGTTGAGTATCTGGAGCATCAGCATTTGTGGGTTTGATTAAGACATTTCGTCTGAAACTCATCAGTGTATTCTTTTTCTGAGAAATTAAAGCTATTCCATGCGAGAAATTGCTAAGAAACTGAAGATTTTGTACATCGCTGTGTACTACTCACTTCACAGAACAGCGCAAACTGGCTCTAACCAGAATAGAAAGAGGAGTGGGAGGCCCCGGTGCACAACTGAGCAAGAGGACAAGTACATTAGAGTGTCTAGTTTACAAAACAGATGCCTCTCAAGTCCTCAACTGGCAGCTTCATTAAGGCTACTCCGGGATGCTGACGTTCTAGGCAAAGTTGCAAAGAAAAAGCCATGTCTCATACTGGCCAATGAAAAGGACAAAAGAACACAGACACTGGACAGGGGAACTCTGCCTAGAAGGCCAACATCCCGGTGTAACGGCTTTCTTCTGTGGACGAAGGATCGGACCAAAGCGCAGCGTGGTTAGTGTTCATCATGTTTAATTAAAGCCAATAAATGTGAACACTACAAAATACAAAACAACAAAATGTGAAAAACCGAAACAGTTCTGCTCAGATGGCGCTGGGCAGACGGGCAGCTCATACGGCGCTGGGCAGACGGGCAGCGCAGGCGGCGCTGGGCAGACGGAAGACTCTGGCCTGCTGAGGCGCACAGTAGGCCTGGTGCGTGGTGCCGGAACTGGTGGTAGCGGGCTGGGAGGTGAGGTGCCTGAGGTCCCCCCGCCCCCTCTAGACATCGAGGGGTCCCCGGCGTACACAGTACGTGGCATTTTGGACTCGAGACGCCGTGTGAGGGGCCTACAGTACCTCATGGACTGGGAGGGGTACGGTCCGGAGGAGAGATGCTGGGTTCCGGTGGGGGACATTTTGGATCCTTCTCTCCTGAGAGACTTCCACCGCCTCCACCCGGATCGCCCGGCGCCTCGCCCTCCGGGTCGTCCTCGAGGCCGGTGGCGGCGCGCTGCGGGATCCGCGCGTCAGGAGGGGGGTACTGTCACGACTTCCGCCGAAGTTGGCTCCCCTGCCTGTTCGGGCGGTACTCGGCGGTCGTCGTCACCGTCCTACTAGCTGCCACCGATCCCTTTTTCGTTAGTCTGTTTGTTTTGTCTAATTAGTTTCACCTGTGTTTGTGTTGTTTGGTCTAATGAGCTTTCCTAATTTTAGTAGGTGGACCGGCCCTTGTTTTGTGCGGGATTGTCTTTATGTTACGTGTAGCGTATAGTTTAATAGTGACAGTATCTCTTGCTGTCTACAGTATTCCCATGTAGCGTATAGTTTAACATTGGCAGTATCTCTTCCTGTCTATAGTATTCCCATGGAGCTACATCAGTACTTTGTTTTATTTGGACAGCGCTGAATAGAAATACAAAGAAGTAGAAGAAGTACCCCCAACTCCATTTAAACCGTTGTATCTATTGTTACAGTGGCTGGAGGGGGAGGTTGAATATGGTCCTTTTCTGTCTAAAGGACTGGGAACCTCTAAACAGCGTGGTGGCAGGTCAGAGCTGTGAGGTCCTGTGGTCCGCTGGACGTGTTTCTGACGGATCTAGAGGTTTGAGGAGCTGCATGACAACAGGGGATTCATCCCAACTGTAGAGGTTTGAGGAGCTGCATGACAACAGGGGATTCATCCCAACTGTAGAGGTTTGAGGAGCCTGGTTTGAGAGCTGCAAGACAACAGGGGATTCATCCCAACTGTAGAGGTTTGAGGAGCCTGGTTTGAGAGCTGCACGACAACAGTGGATTTGTCCCAAATATAGTTCACTACTTTTGACAAAGGTCCCATGAGTCTTTGGTCCAACGTAGTGAACTAAACTGCCAATAGGGTGCCATGTGGTCGCATCCATAGACATTTTACAAGATGACTTCTGCAACAAGGACTGATGCTATCCAAGGATCATGTATTGGAGTGCACTGCAGGGTTCAATGTCATCTTCACCCCCCCCCCCACCTCATCCTCCCTGCCGGTCCCAGCTCACACTGCCTTGGCTGGGCTTCTGTCATGGAGATGTGGCCTCTCAACAGGACATCCAGGCTGAGCAGAGATTAGACTGGAGGAGACAGGACCCAGAGTGGTAGTGTGTGTGTGTGGGCGTGGTGGTAGTTGTGTGTGTGTCTGTGTGTGTGATGTACAATATAAAAATATATGCCATTTATCAGATACTTTTATCCAAAGGGACTAACAATCAAGCCTAGATATGTCCTACTAGTCATCAATAAAGAAGTCTAAGTATATCACTGCCTCAACAACCCCAGAGACAGAGGCGTGTGTGATACGGTGTCAGAAGAGATCAATCGTTGTGTGTATTCCATTATAAAACATTTATGTATGAAACAATCTTCCGTGGCTGCCCTCACAGCTCTTTCTCTTCAGGCAATTGAATTGGCTTGTTTCTGACGGTAACACGACGGCGCCCTTGGAGCGCGTCCTCAGAGCACAGCGGATTTGTGTGGGGATTAAGGAAATTTAGTGAGGGGGGGGGGGGGGGGGGGGAGAAGAGAGTGGGAGAGAGGGAGACGGAGGGAGAAGAGAGATAGAGAGAGAGAGAGAGAGAGAGACGGAGGGAGAAGAGAGAGAGACGGAAGGAGAAGAGAGATAGAAAGAGAGAGAGAGACGGAGGGAGAAGAGAGACAGAAAGAGAGAGAGAGAGACGGAAGGAGAAGAGAGATAGAAAGAGAGAGAGAGAGAGAGAGGGAGAAGGGAGATAGAAAGAGAGAGAGACAGAGGGAGAAGAGAGAAAGAAAGAGAGAGACGGAGGGAGAAGAGAGATGGAAAAAGAGAGAGGGAGAGAGAGAGACGGAGGGAGAAGAGAAAAAAAGAGAGAGAGAGAGAGAGAAAAAAAAGAGAGAGCGAGAGAGTGAGAGAGAGAGGTAGAGAGAGAAGTAGAGAGAGAGAGAGAGTGTGAAACATTTTCCCCATTCTCCATATACTTTCTTCTCTTGTCTAAATAAGATCACATTTCAATGTGTCAATGCCGCTTCCTTCAACCAGACCATATCTTTGTCTCAAATCAAATCCATTGTTACTTATCACATGCGCCCGGATACAACAAGTGTAGACCTTACCGTGAAATGCTGACTTACGAGGCCTTAACCAAACAACGCAGAGTTTTTAAAAAGTAAGTACAATGTGCTAAAGAAATAGTAACACAATAAAATGATAATAACGAAGGCTATGCGCAAGGTGTACCGGTAGTATAATCAATGTGCAAGGTGTACCGGTAGTATAATCAATGTGCAAGGTGTACCGGTAGTATAATCAAGGTGTACCGGTAGTATAATCAATGTGCAAGGTGTACCGGTAGTATAATCAATGAACAAGGTGTACCGGTAGTATAATCAATGTGTACCGGTAGTATAATCAATGTGCAAGGTGTACCGGTAGTATAATCAATGAACAAGGTGTACCGGTAGTATAATCAATGTACAAGGTGTACCGGTAGTATAATCAATGTACAAGGTGTACCGGTAGTATAATCAAGGTGTACCGGTAGTATAATCAATGTACAAGGTGTACCGTTAGTATAATCAATGTACAAGGTGTACCGGTAGTATAATCAATGTACAAGGTGTACCGGTAGTATAATCAATGTACAAGGTGTACCGGTAGTATAATCAATATGCAAGGTGTACCGGTAGTATAATCAAGGTGTACCGGTAGTATAATCAATATGCAAGGTGTACCGGTAGTATAATCAAGGTGTACCGGTAGTATAATCAAGGTGTACCGGTAGTATAATCAATATGCAAGGTGTACCGGTAGTATAATCAAGGTGTACCGGTAGTATAATCAATGAACAAGGTGTACCGGTAGTATAATCAATGTGCAAGGTGTACCGGTAGTATAATCAATGAACAAGGTGTACCGGTAGTATAATCAATGTACAAGGTGTACCGGTAGTATAATCAAGGTGTACCGGTAGTATAATCAATGAACAAGGTGTACCGGTAGTATAATCAAGGTGTACCGGTAGTATAATCAATATGCAAGGTGTACCGGTAGTATAATCAATGAGCAAGGTGTACCGGTAGTATAATCAATATGCAAGGTGTACCGGTAGTATAATCAATATGCAAGGTGTACCGGTAGTATAATCAATGTACAAGGTGTACCGGTAGTATAATCAATATGCAAGGTGTACCGGTAGTATAATCAATATGCAAGGTGTACCGGTAGTATAATCAATATGCAAGGTGTACCGGTAGTATAATCAATATGCAAGGTGTACCGGTAGTATAATCAATATGCAAGGTGTACCGGTAGTATAATCAATATGCAAGGTGTACCGGTAGTATAATCAATATGCAAGGTGTACCGGTAGTATAATCAATATGCAAGGTGTACCGGTAGTATAATCAATATGCAAGGTGTACCGGTAGTATAATCAATATGCAAGGTGTACCGGTAGTATAATCAATGAGCAAGGTGTACCGGTAGTATAATCAATATGCAAGGTGTACCGGTAGTATAATCAATATGCAAGGTGTACCGGTAGTATAATCAATATGCAAGGTGTACCGGTAGTATAATCAATGTGCAAGGTGTACCGGTAGTATAATCAATGTGCAAGGTGTACCGGTAGTATAATCAATGTACAAGGTGTACCGGTAGTATAATCAATATGCAAGGTGTACCGGTAGTATAATCAATGTGCAAGGTGTACCGGTAGTATAATCAATGTGCAAGGTGTACCGGTAGTATAATCAATGTACAAGGTGTACCGGTAGTATAATCAATGTACAAGGTGTACCGGTAGTATAATCAATGTGCAAGGTGTACCGGTAGTATAATCAATGTGCAAGGTGTACCGGTAGTATAATCAATGTACAAGGTGTACCGGTAGTATAATCAATGTACAAGGTGTACCGGTAGTATAATCAATATGCAAGGTGTACCGGTAGTATAATCAATATGCAAGGTGTACCGGTAGTATAATCAATATGCAAGGTGTACCGGTAGTATAATCAATATGCAAGGTGTACCGGTAGTATAATCAATATGCAAGGTGTACCGGTAGTATAATCAATGAGCAAGGTGTACCGGTAGTATAATCAATGTGCAAGGTGTACCGGTAGTATAATCAATATGCAAGGTGTACCGGTAGTATAATCAATATGCAAGGTGTACCGGTAGTATAATCAATATGCAAGGTGTACCGGTAGTATAATCAATATGCAAGGTGTACCGGTAGTATAATCAATGTGCAAGGTGTACCGGTAGTATAATCAATATGCAAGGTGTACCGGTAGTATAATCAATATGCAAGGTGTACCGGTAGTATAATCAAGGTGTACCGGTAGTATAATCAATATGCAAGGTGTACCGGTAGTATAATCAATATGCAAGGTGTACCGGTAGTATAATCAATGTGCAAGGTGTACCGGTAGTATAATCAAGGTGTACCGGTAGTATAATCAATATGCAAGGTGTACCGGTAGTATAATCAATGTGCAAGGTGTACCGGTAGTATAATCAATATGCAAGGTGTACCGGTAGTATAATCAATATGCAAGGTGTACCGGTAGTATAATCAATATGCAAGGTGTACCGGTAGTATAATCAAGGTGTACCGGTAGTATAATCAAGGTGTACCGGTAGTATAATCAATATGCAAGGTGTACCGGTAGTATAATCAATGTGCAAGGTGTACCGGTAGTATAATCAATATGCAAGGTGTACCGGTAGTATAATCAATGTGCAAGGTGTACCGGTAGTATAATCAATATGCAAGGTGTACCGGTAGTATAATCAATGTGCAAGGTGTACCGGTAGTATAATCAATATGCAAGGTGTACCGGTAGTATAATCAATATGCAAGGTGTACCGGTAGTATAATCAATGTACAAGGTGTACCGGTAGTATAATCAATGTGCAAGGTGTACCGGTAGTATAATCAATATGCAAGGTGTACCGGTAGTATAATCAATGTACAAGGTGTACCGGTAGTATAATCAAGGTGTACCGGTAGTATAATCAATGTACAAGGTGTACCGGTAGTATAATCAATGTGCAAGGTGTACCGGTAGTATAATCAATATGCAAGGTGTACCGGTAGTATAATCAATATGCAAGGTGTACCGGTAGTATAATCAATGTGTACCGGTAGTATAATCAATATGCAAGGTGTACCGGTAGTATAATCAATATGCAAGGTGTACCGGTAGTATAATCAATGTACAAGGTGTACCGGTAGTATAATCAATGTGCAAGGTGTACCGGTAGTATAATCAATATGCAAGGTGTACCGGTAGTATAATCAATGTGCAAGGTGTACCGGTAGTATAATCAATGTGCAAGGTGTACCGGTAGTATAATCAAGGTGTACCGGTAGTATAATCAATATGCAAGGTGTACCGGTAGTATAATCAATATGCAAGGTGTACCGGTAGTATAATCAATGTGCAAGGTGTACCGGTAGTATAATCAATGTGCAAGGTGTACCGGTAGTATAATCAATATGCAAGGTGTACCGGTAGTATAATCAATGTGCAAGGTGTACCGGTAGTATAATCAATGTACAAGGTGTACCGGTAGTATAATCAATATGCAAGGTGTACCGGTAGTATAATCAATGTGCAAGGTGTACCGGTAGTATAATCAAGGTGTACCGGTAGTATAATCAATATGCAAGGTGTACCGGTAGTATAATCAATATGCAAGGTGTACCGGTAGTATAATCAAGGTGTACCGGTAGTATAATCAATATGCAAGGTGTACCGGTAGTATAATCAATATGCAAGGTGTACCGGTAGTATAATCAATGTGCAAGGTGTACCGGTAGTATAATCAAGGTGTACCGGTAGTATAATCAATGAACAAGGTGTACCGGTAGTATAATCAAGGTGTACCGGTAGTATAATCAATGTGCAAGGTGTACCGGTAGTATAATCAAGGTGTACCGGTAGTATAATCAATATGCAAGGTGTACCGGTAGTATAATCAAGGTGTACCGGTAGTATAATCAATATGCAAGGTGTACCGGTAGTATAATCAAGGTGTACCGGTAGTATAATCAAGGTGTACCGGTAGTATAATCAATGTGTACCGGTAGTATAATCAATGTGCAAGGTGTACCGGTAGTATAATCAATGTGTACCGGTAGTATAATCAATGTGTACCGGTAGTATAATCAATGTGTACCGGTAGTATAATCAATGTGTACCGGTAGTATAATCAATGTGTACCGGTAGTATAATCAATGTGTACCGGTAGTATAATCAATGTGTACCGGTAGTATAATCAATGTGTACCGGTAGTATAATCAATGTGTACCGGTAGTATAATCAATGTGTACCGGTAGTATAATCAATGTGTACCGGTAGTATAATCAATGTGTACCGGTAGTATAATCAATGTGTACCGGTAGTATAATCAATGTGTACCGGTAGTATAATCAATGTGTACCGGTAGTATAATCAATGTGCAAGGTGTACCGGTAGTATAATCAAGGTGTACCGGTAGTATAATCAATGTGCAAGGTGTACCGGTAGTATAATCAAGGTGTACCGGTAGTATAATCAATGTGCAAGGTGTACCGGTAGTATAATCAATATGCAAGGTGTACCGGTAGTATAATCAAGGTGTACCGGTAGTATAATCAATATGCAAGGTGTACCGGTAGCATAATCAAGGTGTACCGGTAGTATAATCAATATGCAAGGTGTACCGGTAGTATAATCAAGGTGTACCGGTAGTATAATCAATAATCAAGGTGTACCGGTAGTATAATCAATGTGCAAGGTGTACCGGTAGTATAATCAAGGTGTACCGGTAGTATAATCAATATGCAAGGTGTACCGGTAGTATAATCAATAATCAAGGTGTACCGGTAGTATAATCAATAATCAAGGTGTACCGGTAGTATAATCAATATGCAAGGTGTACCGGTAGTATAATCAATAATCAAGGTGTACCGGTAGTATAATCAAGGTGTACCGGTAGTATAATCAATGTGCAAGGTGTACCGGTAGTATAATCAATGTGCAAGGTGTACCGGTAGTATAATCAAGGTGTACCGGTAGTATAATCAATATGCAAGGTGTACCGGTAGTATAATCAAGGTGTACCGGTAGTATAATCAATGTGCAAGGTGTACCGGTAGTATAATCAAGGTGTACCGGTAGTATAATCAATATGCAAGGTGTACCGGTAGTATAATCAAGGTGTACCGGTAGTATAATCAATAATCAAGGTGTACCGGTAGTATAATCAAGGTGTACCGGTAGTATAATCAATATGCAAGGTGTACCGGTAGTATAATCAATGTACAAGGTGTACCGGTAGTATAATCAAGGTGTACCGGTAGTATAATCAATGTGCAAGGTGTACCGGTAGTATAATCAATATGCAAGGTGTACCGGTAGTATAATCAATGTGCAAGGTGTACCGGTAGTATAATCAATGTGCAAGGTGTACCGGTAGTATAATCAATGTGCAAGGTGTACCGGTAGTATAATCAATATGCAAGGTGTACCGGTAGTATAATCAATATGCAAGGTGTACCGGTAGTATAATCAATGTGCAAGGTGTACCGGTAGTATAATCAATATGCAAGGTGTACCGGTAGTATAATCAATGTGCAAGGTGTACCGGTAGTATAATCAATATGCAAGGTGTACCGGTAGTATAATCAATGTGCAAGGTGTACCGGTAGTATAATCAATATGCAAGGTGTACCGGTAGTATAATCAATATGCAAGGTGTACCGGTAGTATAATCAATATGCAAGGTGTACCGGTAGTATAATCAATGTGCAAGGTGTACCGGTAGTATAATCAATATGCAAGGTGTACCGGTAGTATAATCAATATGCAAGGTGTACCGGTAGTATAATCAATGTGCAAGGTGTACCGGTAGTATAATCAATATGCAAGGTGTACCGGTAGTATAATCAATATGCAAGGTGTACCGGTAGTATAATCAATGTGCAAGGTGTACCGGTAGTATAATCAATGTGCAAGGTGTACCGGTAGTATAATCAATATGCAAGGTGTACCGGTAGTATAATCAATATGCAAGGTGTACCGGTAGTATAATCAATGTGCAAGGTGTACCGGTAGTATAATCAATATGCAAGGTGTACCGGTAGTATAATCAATGTGCAAGGTGTACCGGTAGTATAATCAATATGCAAGGTGTACCGGTAGTATAATCAATGTGCAAGGTGTACCGGTAGTATAATCAATATGCAAGGTGTACCGGTAGTATAATCAATATGCAAGGTGTACCGGTAGTATAATCAATATGCAAGGTGTACCGGTAGTATAATCAATGTGCAAGGTGTACCGGTAGTATAATCAAGGTGTACCGGTAGTATAATCAAGGTGTACCGGTAGTATAATCAAGGTGTACCGGTAGTATAATCAAGGTGTACCGGTAGTATAATCAAGGTGTACCGGTAGTATAATCAAGGTGTACCGGTAGTATAATCAAGGTGTACCGGTAGTATAATCAATGTGCAAGGTGTACCGGTAGTATAATCAATGTGCAAGGTGTATGGGTTAGTATTACCAGGGCCCATAATGCCTCATACCGGGTGGCATTTGGGATACAGACGTATTTCTTTGAGAGCTTGTGTTGCTATGTGCTACGTCCTCCCAGAGCCCAACCCCACACAGCAGGTTCCTAGCAGCGGGGCTAAAATGGCCTTTCAGAAATCAAGTCAGCTACCTACATGGCTTAAGAGGTATTGAGGGGAAATGGGATGAAGATTCCCCGGGGGGAGGTGTTATTTTTTCCCGTACTGTGGGATACAAATTGTTGCTTCCTGGAAAATACTCTCTTTCAAACACACGGTCACGTTGTACAGCGCCATTACGGCTATTGACAGGGCTATATTTTGGCCTTTATTGGAGCGGCACAATTTGCCCAGCGTTTCTCTCCCTCTAAAAACAGAAATAAATGTTTTTGCCTTTTATTTGTTTTTGCCTAATATTTATTCCGATTACAATCGCTCTCTTTTCGTTTAAAAAAAACTAACAAAATCACCTCTAAAAAAAATCGTTATATATTATCCAGTTGATGACAGTCATATAGTCAAGTAGTCATGTAGTCATATAGTCATATAGTCATGTAGTCATGTAGTCATGTAGTCATGTAGGCATGTAGGCATGTAGTCATATAGTCATATAGTCATGTAGTCATGTAGTCATATAGTCATATAGTCATATAGTCATGTAGTCATGTAGTCATGTAGTCATATAGCGGCACCTACATAAAGCTGAGTGACTCATTCATTCATGGCTTTGAATCAAAATAAATAATTACCAACATTCTTACTTTAATAAATACATGTTTTGGTTATTCTGACCTGGACACCATGTACAGTATTATAATAGCCCATTATGGACTGTTAGCAGGACAATATACCTTTACCAACACCTCTCTGTATTCTGATACTTTGTGAATGGGGGCTCCCAGAGTGGATGGGGGCTCCAGAGTGGATGGGGGCTCCAGAGTGGATGAAGACTCCAGAGTGGATGGGGGCTCCAGAGTGGATGAGGGCTCCAGAGTGGATGAGGACTCCAGAGTGGATGAGGGCTCCAGAGTGGATGGGGACTCCAGAGTGGATGGGGGCTCCAGAGTGGATGAGGACTCCAGAGTGGATGAGGACTCCAGAGTGGATGAGGGCTCCAGAGTGGATGGGTACTACAGAGTGGATGAGGGCTCCAGAGTGGATGGGGGCTCCAGAGTGGATGAGGACTCCAGAGTGGATGAGGACTCCAGAGTGGATGAGGGCTCCAGAGTGGATGGGGGCTCCAGAGTGGATGAGGGCTCCAGAGTGGATGGGTACTACAGAGTGGATGAGGGCTCCAGAGTGGATGGGGGCTCCAGAGTGGATGAGGACTCCAGAGTGGATGAGGACTCCAGAGTGGATGAGGGCTCCAGAGTGGATGGGGGCTCCAGAGTGGATGAGGGCTCCAGAGTGGATGGGTACTACAGAGTGGATGAGGGCTCCAGAGTGGATGGGGGCTCCCACTTTGAAAAATGCGTTACTACAGATGCAGGTTCGATACCCGTGGCCGGCCGCCAACGGGAGACCCATGAAGTGGCTTTTGGTTTTTAATTTAGAATCCTCCAATCCTCTATATGGTTCCTCTCTAGGTTTCTTCCTAGGTTTTGGCCTTTCTAGGGAGTTTTTCCTAGCCACCGTGCTTCTGCACCTGCATTGCTTGCTGTTTGGGGTTTTAGGCTGGGTTTCTGTACAGCACTTTGAGACATCACCTGATGTAAGAAGGGCTATATAAATACATTTGATTTGATTTGATGTAATTATTGGCGGAGTGTCACGTCATATTTTTCCACATACAGTAGTCCTACCGTAGGCGACATGAGTCTCACTAGTGTTGAGTAATGTGCTGTTAAAAGTGGTGGAGGTCTTATTTATTTAAAGAGCGTAATGAAGTTAGAAGCAATAGGATTCGTTTTTTCTCCTCTGCAAATGGCCACATAAACATCAATGCATCACACACAACTGTAGAGGCTTTCTGAACCTGTTGCTCTCTGAGGCAGGAGTCACTCTGCCACAGTAATACTATGATTGGTTGATATTCTCTGAAGGAGGAGTCACTCTGCCACGGTAATAATATGATTGGTTGATATTCTCTGAAGGAGGAGTCACTCTGCCACAGTAATACTATGATTGGTTGATATTCTCTGAAGGAGGAGTCACTCTGCCACAGTAATACTATGATTGGTTGATATTCTCTGAAGGAGGAGTCACTCTGCCACAGTAATAATATGATTGGTTGATATTCTCTGAAGGAGGAGTCACTCTGCCACGGTAATAATATGATTGGTTGATATTATCTGAAGGAGGAGTCACTCTGCCACGGTAATAATATGATTGGTTGATATTCTCTGAAGGAGGAGTCACTCTGCCACGGTAAAACTATGATTGGTTGATATTCTCTGAAGGAGGAGTCACTCTGCCACAGTAATACTTTGATTGGTTGATATTATCTGAAGGAGGAGTCACTCTGCTGCGGTAATAATATGATTGGTTGATATTCTCTGAAGGAGGAGTCACTCTGCCATGGTAATAAAATGATTGGTTGATAATCTCTGAAGGAGGAGTCACTCTGCCACAGTAATAATATGATTGGTTGATATTCTCTGAAGGAGGAGTCACTCTGCCATGGTAATAATATGATTGGTTGATATTCTCTGAAGGAGGAGTCACTCTGCCACGGTAATAATATGATTGGTTGATCTGTCTGATCTATCAACATGGGCTCAGTAGATGACATGGTAAGTGTGTTCAGTGTAAATGATTGTGTTCACGTGTTTTACATTACCTACAGATACACGGGCACATAGCAGAGGGACGGTTACAATTACCTTGGTTACAATTACCGTGGTTACAATTACCTTGGTTACAATTACCTTGGAGACAAATTACCTTGGTTACGATTACCTTGGTTACAATTGCCTTGGTTACAATTACCTTGGACACAAATGACTGTGCAGTACATAACGATGTTGTGTTCAATGTTTTGTCCTTCCTGGGATGGACTGTGTTACTGTACCTCCTTGATACTTTACAAGATAATGACATTACTACCTCATACATAATGTTTTGTCCTTCCTGGGATGGACTGTGTTACTGTACCTCCTTGATACTTTACAAGATAATGACATTACTACCTCATACATAATGTTTTGTCCTTCCTGGGATGGACTGTGTTACTGTACCTCCTTGATACTTTACAAGATAATGACATTACTACCTCATACATAATGTTTTGTCCTTCCTGGGATGGACTGTGTTACTGTACCTCCTTGATACTTTACAAGATAATGACATTACTACCTCATACGTAATGTTTTGTCCTTCCTGGGATGGACTGTGTTACTGTACCTCCTTGATACTTTACAAGATAATGACATTACTACCTCATACGTAATGTTTTGTCCTTCCTGGGATGGACTGTGTTACTGTACCTCCTTGATACTTTACAAGATAATGACATTACTACCTCATACATAATGTTTTGTCCTTCCTGGGATGGACTGTGTTACTGTACCTCCTTGATACTTTACCAGATAATTACATTACTACCTCATACATAATGTTTTGTCCTTCCTGGGATGGACTGTGTTACTGTACCTCCTTGATACTTTACAAGATAATGACATTACTACCTCATACATAATGTTTTGTCCTTCCTGGGATGGACTGTGTTACTGTACCTCCTTGATACTTTACAAGATAATGACATTACTACCTCATACATAATGTTTTGTCCTTCCTGGGATGGACTGTGTTACTGTACCTCCTTGATACTTTACCAGATAATGACATTACTACCTCATACATAATGTTTTGTCCTTCCTGGGATGGACTGTGTTACTGTACCTCCTTGATACTTTACCAGATAATTACATTACTACCTCATACATAATGTCAAGTGTTGTCTTTTATTCAATCTTATCTCACAGCCTCATACAATTCCCATGTTGGGGGTCATCCAGAGGTCAGCTTTTGAAATGTTTGATAACTAGCTGTATCAGAAGAATCCTCCATTATCTTTGAATGAGAAAACGATCGCAAACCTCGGATCGGCAGAATCAGACTTTGAGATCTCATCAGATACTTCAGATGTTCCCAGGATCGAATAACCTTTGACTGTATCCCAAATGGAACCCTATTCCCTACATAGTGTACTACTTTTAGGGGATTTGGTCTAAAGTAGTGTACTACATAGGGAATAGGGTGCCATTTGGGACACATCTTTTTCGTTACATCACATAATCTGAACAAAATATTGTACTGCCTTGCTGAGTTGTAGGTCTCTCTTACATGTCTCTTCTCTGTCACACGTGTTGATTCCCACTCTCTGAAACACAGAGCTTTGTGCTGACAGTCTCTTGGAACGAGCCTGACAGTTTTGTTTTTTTCCCTTTAACGGCGGATTTCTCGTTCAAAAGTTGTGGGAAGTTGAAAAGATTCTTGACAAGTTATTTATCTTTCTCCACGGGGAAGTGCAGCGAGAACTCTGCTTCCTCCTGAAAGGTGAATGTACACATGAAGCACAAACACACGAGGGACAAGAGAGTGACACACACACACACACACACCATTTTTTGGGCGGTGGTAGATCAGCTTTCATATTGCTGATAGATTGTGAGTTATATTAATACAATTATCGACATCATTTCCAATCCCCTGTATCTTTTTGTTGCAAATATTCTTAAAATACATTGTCTTTTATTATGTTCCCCTAACCCCACCGCCCCGCCCCTAATTGTAGTAAACTAATGGAAAACAACACTTAGGCTTCTGCTTACATACTATTTGCATTTTACAGACAGTCTCTTTTACAATAGTTATATTTTGTTTGTTTTTAGTCCCATCCTCCAGCTCAACTCAACACCTCTGAACACCATCCAGTCCCATCCTCCAGCTCCACTCAACACCTCTGAACACCATCCAGTCCCATCCTCCAGTTCCACTCAACACCTCTGAACACCATCCAGTCCCATCCTCCAGCTCCCCTCAACACCTCTGAACACCATCCAGTCCCATCCTCCAGTTCCACTCAACACCTCTGAACACCATCCAGTCCCATCCTCCAGCTCAACTCAACACATCTGAACACCATCCAGTCCCATCCTCCAGCTCCACTCAACACATCTGAACACCATCCAGTCCCATCCTCCAGCTCCCCTCACCACCTCTGAACACCATCCAGTCCCATCCTCCAGTTCCACTCAACACCTCTGAACACCATCCAGTCCCATCCTCCAGCTCCCCTCACCACCTCTGAACACCATCCAGTCCCATCCTCCAGCTCCCCTCACCACCTCTGAACACCATCCAGTCCCATCCTCCAGCTCCCCTCAACACCTCTGAACACCATCCAGTCCCATCCTCCAGCTCCCCTCACCACCTCTGAACACCATCCAGTCCCATCCTCCTGCTCCCCTCAACACCTCTGAACACCATCCAGTCCCATCCTCCATCTCCCCTCAACCCCTCTGAACACCATCCAGTCCCATCCTCCAGCTCCACTCAACACCTCTGAACACTATCCAGTCCCATCCTCCATCTCCCCTCAACCCCTCTGAACACCATCCAGTCCAATCCTCCAGCTCCACTCAACCCCTCTGAACACCATCCAGTCCCATCCTCCTGCTCCACTCAACACCTCTGAACACCATCCAGTCCCATCCTCCAGCTCCACTCAACCCCTCTGAACACCATCCAGTCCCATCCTCCAGCTCCCCTCAACACCTCTGAACACCATCCAGTCCCATCCTCCAGCTCCCCTCAACACCTCTGAACACCATCCAGTCCCATCCTCCAGCTCCACTCAACACCTCTGAACACCATCCAGTCCCATCCTCCAGCTCCACTCAACACCTCTGAACACCACCCAGTCCCATCCTCCAGCTCCACTCAACACCTCTGAACACCATCCAGTCCCATCCTCCAGCTCCCCTCAACACCTCTGAACACCATCCAGTCCCATCCTCCAGCTCCACTCAACCCCTCTGAACACCATCCAGTCCCATCCTCCAGCTCCACTCAACACCTCTGAACACCATCCAGTCCCATCCTCCAGCTCCCCTCAACCTCTCTGAACACCATCCAGTCCCATCCTCCAGCTCCCCTCAACACCTCTGAACACCATCCAGTCCCATCCTCCAGCTCCACTCAACCCCTCTGAACACCATCCAGTCCCATCCTCCAGCTCCACTCAACCCCTCTGAACACCATCCAGTCCCATCCTCCAGCTCCCCTCAACCCCTCTGAACACCATCCAGTCCCATCCTCCAGCTCCACTCAACACCTCTGAACACCATCCAGTCCCATCCTCCAGCTCCCCTCAACACCTCTGAACACCATCCAGTCCCATCCTCCAGCTCCACTCAACACCTCTGAACACCATCCAGTCCCATCCTCCAGCTCCACTCAACACCTCTGAACACCATCCAGTCCCATCCTCCAGCTCCACTCAACCCCTCTGAACACCATCCAGTCCCATCCTCCAGCTCCACTCAACCCCTCTGAACACCATCCAGTCCCATCCTCCAGCTCCACTCAACACCTCTGAACACCATCCAGTCCCATCCTCCAGCTCCCCTCAACCTCTCTGAACACCATCCAGTCCCATCCTCCAGCTCCCCTCAACACCTCTGAACACCATCCAGTCCCATCCTCCAGCTCCACTCAACCCCTCTGAACACCATCCAGTCCCATCCTCCAGCTCCACTCAACCCCTCTGAACACCATCCAGTCCCATCCTCCAGCTCTCCTCAACCCCTCTGAACACCATCCAGTCCCATCCTCCAGCTCCACTCAACACCTCTGAACACCATCCAGTCCCATCCTCCAGCTCCCCTCAACACCTCTGAACACCATCCAGTCCCATCCTCCAGCTCCACTCAACACCTCTGAACACCATCCAGTCCCATCCTCCAGCTCCACTCAACACCTCTGAACACCATCCAGTCCCATCCTCCAGCTCCCCTCACCACCTCTGAACACCATCCAGTCATATCATCCAGCTCCACTCAACCCCTCTGAACACCATCCAGTCCCATCCTCCAGCTCCACTCAACCCCTCTGAACATCATCCAGTCCCATCCTCCAGCTCCACTCACCACCTCTGAACACCATCCAGTCCCATCCTCCAGCTCCACTCAACACCTCTGAACACCATCCAGTCCCATCCTCCAGCTCCTCTCAACACCTCTGAACACCATCCAGTCCCATCCTCCAGCTCCACTCACCACCTCTGAACACCATCCAGTCCCATCCTCCAGCTCCACTCAACCCCTCTGAACACCATCCAGTCCCATCCTCCAGCTCCCCTCAACACCTCTGAACACCATCCAGTCCCATCCTCCAGCTCCCCTCAACACCTCTGAACACCATCCTGTCCCATCCTCCAGCTCCCCTCAACACCTCTGAACACCATCCAGTCCCATCCTCCAGCTCCCCTCAACACCTCTGAACACCATCCAGTCCCATCCTCCAGCTCCCCTCAACACCTCTGAACACCATCCAGTCCCATCCTCCAGCTCCACTCAACACCTCTGAACACCATCCAGTCCCATCCTCCAGCTCCCCTCACCACCTCTGAACACCATCCAGTCCAAATCCTCCAGCTCCACTCAACCCCTCTGAACACCATCCAGTCCCATCCTCCAGCTCCCCTCAACACCTCTGAACACCATCCAGTCCCATCCTCCAGCTCCCCTCAACCCCTCTGAACACCATCCAGTCCCATCCTCCAGCTCCACTCAACACCTCTGAACACCATCCAGTCCCATCCTCCAGCTCCACTCAACCCCTCTGAACACCATCCAGTCCCATCCTCCAGCTCCACTCAACCCCTCTGAACACCATCCAGTCCCATCCTCCAGCTCCACTCAACCCCTCTGAACACCAGCCAGTCCCATCCTCCAGCTCCACTCAACCCCTCTGAACACCATCCAGTCCCATCCTCCAGCTCCCCTCACCACCTCTGAACACCATCCAGGTTTGATTTCTATTTGCCGTATATTTTTCAACTGAAACCTAATCATTAGTATGTGGTAATTTATCACAAGGGAAGGCTGACAGAGGGTTTGAAAAGACAATCATTTGAATGGGACGACAACAGTTAGTAGATGTAATCCTTTCGACAGCAGCAAAAGGTCAGGAAATAGAAGACCTATAACAAGGAAGCCTATTATTGTGAGCAGTGATATATGTCATTTATTTAAAAAACCCTTCCAATAATTGACTTCAGTCTCATCGGTCTTGTATCAGACGTGCAGTGATTGGTACTGTTTTTTGTAAAGATTTCTTGTGGGGAATATGCAGGGAATATGGGCATTGACATCAACTACCCCACTGGCCAGACGTAGTGGAAAGTCTCCTTTGTAAAACACAACAAAAGGGTGTCCTTTTATCTGAAAGAGAAGGGGTTGGCTGCCTACATTTCATTTCAAATAATCTCATCTCGTTTGACCGTCAAGATAGTATATTTTTCTCTTCTCCTACCCGGGCAGAGTAATGCATTAATCTATGTCTCTGGTCTAGGACAGAGTACTATACTTATCTCTGGTCTGGGACAGAGTAATGCATTAATCTATGTCTCTGGTCTAGGACAGTGTACTACATTTATCTCTGGTCTAGGACAGAGTACTACATGTATCTCTGGTCTGGGACAGAGTACTACATTTATCTCTGGTCTAGGACAGAGTACTACATTTATCTCTGGTCTAGGACAGAGTACTACATTTATCTCTGGTCTGGGACAGAGTACTACATGCATCTCTGGTCTAGGACAGAGTACTACATTTTTCTCTGGTCTAGGACAGAGTACTACATTTATCTCTATGTCTGGTCTAGGACAGAGTACTACATGCATCTCTGGTCTAGGACAGAGTACTACATTTATCTCTGGTCTAGGACAGAGTACTATACTTATCTCTGGTCTAGGACAGAGTACTACATGTATCTCTGGTCTGGGACAGAGTACTACATTTATCTCTGGTCTAGGACAGAGTACTACATTTATCTCTGGTCTAGGACAGAGTACTACATTTATCTCTGGTCTAGGACAGAGTACTACATTTATCTCTGGTCTGGGACAGAGTACTACTTGCATCTCTGGTCTAGGACAGAGTACTACATTTTTCTCTGGTCTAGGACAGAGTACTACATTTATCTCTATCTCTGGTCTAGGACAGAGTACTACATTTATCTCTGGTCTAGGACAGAGTACTACATTTATCTCCGGTCTAGGACAGAGTACTACATTTATCTCTGGTCTAGGACAGAGTACTACACTTATCTCTGGTCTAGGACAGAGTACTACATGTATCTCTGGTCTGGGACAGAGTACTGCATTTATCTCTGGTCTAGGACAGACTACTACATTTATCTCTGGTCTAGGACAGAGTACTACACTTATCTCTGGTATAGGACAGAGTACTACATTTATCTCTATCTCTGGTCTAGGACAGAGTACTACATTTTTCTCTGGTCTAGGACAGAGTACTACATTTATCGCTAGCTCCGGTCTTGGACAGAGTACTATATTTGTCTGTGGTCTACGACAGAGTATTACATTTATCTCTATCTCTCATATTGAGACCAGGGCAGAGGGCCACAGAGGACCGCAGGATCAATATTTTCCAGGTTTAAACCACAGGATTATCTGACTCCTCACACAAACCCTCAGCTGTGACATTGATCTATGTCTGTCCTCCGCTGTTCTAGAGGTCATATTCTAGACAGCTGTTTGCTATATAGATACTGTTCCAAATAAAATTAAATGTAATTTGTCACATGCGCTGAATACAACAGGACCTTACAGTGAAATGCTTACTAACAAGCCCTTAACCAACAATGCAGTTTAAAGAAAATCGTCCCCAAAAAGAAGAAATGAAGTAACAAATAATTTAAGAGCAGCAGTAAATAACAATATGGAGGCTATATACAGGGTGTTACGGTACAGAGTCAACGTGGAGACTATATACAGGGTGTTACGGTACAGAGTCAATGTGGAGACTATATACAGGGTGTTACGGTACAGAGTCAATGTGGAGACTATATACAGGGTGTTACGGTACAGAGTCAATGTGGAGGCTATATACAGGGTGTTACGGTATAGAGTCAATGTGGAGGCTATATACAGGGGGTACCGGTACAGAGTCAATGTGGAGGCTATATACAGGGTGTTATGGTACAGAGTCAATGCGGAGGCTATATACAGGGTGTTACGGTACAGAGTCAATGTGGAGTCTATATACAGGGTGTTACGGTACAGAGTCAATGTGGAGTCTATATACAGGGTGTTACGGTACAGAGTCAATGTGGAGTCTATATACAGGGTGTTACGGTACAGAGTCAATGTGGAGGCTATATACAGGGTGTTACGGTACAGAGTCAACGTGGAGACTATATACAGGGTGTTACGGTACAGAGTCAATGTGGAGACTATATACAGGGTGTTACGGTACAGAGTCAATTTGGAGACTATATACAGGGTGTTACGGTACAGAGTCAACGTGGAGACTATATACAAGGGTGTTACGGTACAGAGTCAATGTGGAGACTATATACAGGGTGTTACGGTACAGAGTCAATGTGGAGACTATATACAGGGTGTTACGGTACAGAGTCAATGTGGAGGCTATATACAGGGTGTTATGGTACAGAGTCAATGCGGAGGCTATATACAGGGTGTTACGGTACAGAGTCAATGTGGAGACTATATACAGGGTGTTACGGTTACTCCACTATCGCCACGTCGATGAGAATTAGGGCATGCTCCGTCCTCCTTTTCCTGTAGTCCACAATCATCTCTTTAGTCTTTATCACATTAAGGGAGAGGTTGTTGTCCTGGAACTACACGGCCAGGTCTCTGACCTCATATGTGGTCTCGTTGTTGTTGGTGATCAGGCCTACCACTGTTGTGTCGTCAGCAAACTTAATGATGGTTTTGGAGTCGTGCCTGGCCATGCGGTCCTGAGTGACCAGGGAGTACAGGGGGGGACTGAGTACGCACCCCTGAGGAGTCCCGTTTTAAGGATCAGTATGGCAGATGTGTTGTTACCTACCCTCACCACCTGGGGGCGACCCGTCAGGAGGAGCAGAATGCAGTTGCAGAGGGAGGTGTTTAGTCCCAGGGTCCTTAGCTTATTGATGCGCTTTGAGGGCACTATGGTGTTGAATGCTGAGCTGTAGTCAATGAATAGCATTCTCAAATAGGTGTTCATTTTGTCCAGGTGTGAAAGGGCAGTGTGGAGTGCAATAGAGATTGCATCATCTGTGGATCTGTTGGGGCGGTATGCAAGTTGGAATGGGTCTAGGGTTTCTGGGATAAGGGTGGAGATGTGAGACATGACCAGCCTTTCAAAGCACTTCAAGGCTACAGATGTGAGTGCTACAGATCGGTAGTCGTTTAGGCAGGTTACCTTAGTGTTCTTGAGCACAGGGACTATGGTGGTCTGCTTGAAACATGTTGGTATTACCAACTCAAACATGGAGAAGTTGAAAATGTCAGTGAAGACACTTGCCAGTTGGTCAGCGCATGCTCGGAGTACACGTCCTGGTAATCCGTCTGACCCAGCGGCCTTGTGAATGTTGACCTGTTTAACTTTTTATGGCTGCAGGGGCAGTATTGAGTAGCTCTGATTAAAGGTGCCCATTTCAAACGGCCTCGTACTCAATTCTTGCTCTTACAATATGCATATTATTATTACTATTGGATAGAAAACACTCTCTAGTTTCTAAAACCGTTTGAATTATATCTGTGAGTCAAACAGAACTCATTTGGCACAAACTTCCTGACCAGGAAGTGGAAAGTCTGAAATCGATGCTCTGTTCTACTTCTTGCATATACATGGGCATGCTACGTATTAGTATACGTGAACTTCATACACCTTCCCCTGGATGTCAAGAGGCGGTGAGAGAAGAAATTTCGTGTTTATCTTGGTCTGAAGTGGAATACAAGCTCTTTGTATGACGTGTCCGCTCATTTCCTGTTTTCTGGAGAGCGCGAAAGGGGACATGGATTTGCCTTCTGTTTAGCTGCAGTTATAGGCGACTAATATCTCCGGCTTTGATTTTATTTGATACATGTGACCATATCATCGTAAAGTATGTTTTTTCAATATAGTTTCATCAGATTATTGAAAATTTTTCGGGAGTTTTGCCGTGTTCCGTTCTCTTCCGTTTGTTGACATGGAGAGCTTTGTGCCACTTGGCAAGTGCGCTTGCTAATTCAAGAGGGAAAATGAACGTTCTAATTCCAAACAACGATTGTTCTTGACAAAGGACACCTTGTCCAACATTCTGATGGAAGATCACCAAAAGTAAGAAACATTTTATGATGCTATTTCATATATCTGTCGTGCATGTGAACTAGTCGCCGGCGCCCAACTTTGGGGTACTCAGCTATACCGAAGCTGGATGTCGTAATGAAGTTATTTTTTAGAATTCTAACACTGCGATTTCATTAAGAACTAATGGATCTATCATTTCCTATACAACATGTATTTTTTAGTTATGTTTATGAATAGCTATTTGGTCAGAATATGTGTGTCAGAAAACGTGTCAGAAAAATATCGTTGCTGTTTAGACGTTGTGGAAAAAGTAGCTAAGTTAGCACAATGTGTAACCACTGATTTCAGCTCTAAATATGCACATTTTCGAACAAAACATAAGTGTATGTATAACCTGATGTTATAGGACTGTCATCTGATGAAGAATATCAATGTTAGTCAAAAAATATATATATTTTACTGGTTTGTTACGATCGCTAACTTTTGCTACTGGGAAATGGCTTGTCTTTCTGGCTATTGTGGTAAGCTAATATAACGCTATATTGTGTTTTCGCTGTAAAACACTTAATAAATCGGAAATATTGGCTGGAATCACAAGATGCCTGTCTTTCATTTGCTGTACACTATGTATTTTTCAGAAATGTTTTATGATGAGTAATTAGGTATTTGACGTTGGTGTCTGTAATTATTATGGCTGCTTTCGGTGCAATTTCTGATTGTAGCTGCAATGTAAACTATGATTTATACCTGAAATATGCACATTTTTCGAACAAAACATAGATTTATTGTATAACATGTTATAAGACTGTCATTTGATGAAGTTGTTTGTTGGTTAGTTTGGTTGGTTCTTGGTTAGTTAGGTTGGCTTTGTGCATGCTACCTGTGCTGTGAAAAATGTCTGTCCTTTTTTTGTATTTGGTGGTGAGCTAACATAAATATACGTGCTGTTTTCGCTGTAAAACATTTAAAAAATCGGACATGTTGGCTGGATTCACAAGATGTGTACCTTTCATTTGCTGTATTGGACTTGTTAATGTGTGAAAGTTAAATATTTAAAAAATATATATTTTGAATTTCGCGCCCTGCACTTGAGCTGGCTGTTGTCATAAGTGTACCGACGTCGGGCTTGCAGCCATAAGAAGTTAAAGGTCTTACTCACATCGGCTGCGGAGAGTGTTATCACACCGTCGTCTGGAACAGCTCGTGCTGTCATGCATGTTTTAGTGTTACTTGCCTCAAAGCAAGCATAGAAGTAATTTAGCTCGTCTGGTGGCTCGTGTCACTGGGCAGTTCTCGGCTGTGCGTCCCTTTGTAGTCTGTAATAGTTTGCAAGCCCTGCCACATCTGACGAGCATCGGAGCCGGTGTAGTATGATTCGATCTTAGTTCTGTATTGACGCATTGCTTGTTTGATGGTTCGTCGGTGGGCATAGCGGGATTTCTTATAATCTTCCCGGGTTGGAGTCCCGCTCCTTGAAAGCGACAGCTCTACCCTTTAGCTCAGCGCGGGTGTCGCCTGTAATCCATGGCTTCTTGTTCGGGCATACAGTCACTGTGGGGATGACATATTCAATTTACTTATTGATGAATCCGGTGACTGAGGTGGTATTTGATACTTTATTAGGATCCCCGTTAGCTGTTACAAAAGCAGCAGCTACTCTTCCTGGGGTCCACACAAAACATGAAACATAATACAGAATGACATAATACAGAACATCATTAGAGAAGAACCGCTCAAGGACAGAACTATATAAAAAAAAATGTAAAGGCACAATGAATATCAATTCATACACACAAACTATCTAGGTCAAATAAGGGAGAGGCGTTGTGCTGCGAGGTGTTACCTGATCTGGTTTTTAAACCAGGTTTGCTGTTTATTTGAGCAATATGAGATGGAAGGAAGTTCCATGCAATAATTGCTATTTTTTAATACTGTATGTTTTCTTGTATTAGTTCTGGATTTGGGGACTGTGAAAAGACCCCTGGTGGCATGTCTGGTGGGATAAGTGTGTGTGTCAGAGCTGTGTGTAAGTTGACTATGCAAACAATTTCAACACATTAATGTTTCTTATAAAAAGAAGAAGTGATGCAGTCAGTCTCTCCTCAACTCTTAGCCAAGAGAGACTGGCATGCATAGTATTTATATCAGCCCTCTGATTACGATTAAGAGCAAAACGTGCTGCTCTGTTCTGGGCCAGCAGCAGCTTAACTATGTATTTCCTTGCAGCACTCGACCACACGACTGGACAATAATCAAGATTAGACAAAACTAGAGCCTGCAGAACTTGCTTTTTGGAGTGTGGTGTCAAAAAAGCAGAGGATCTCTTTATTACGGCCATACCTCTCCCCATCTTTACAACCATTGAATATAAATGTTTTAACCATGACAGCTTACAATCTAAGGTAATGCCAAGTAATTTAGTCTCATCAACTTGTTCAACAGCCACACCATTCATTACCAGATTCAGCTGAGGTCTAGAATTTAAGGAATGATTTATACCAAATACCATACTCTTAGTTTTAGAGATTTTCAGAAGCAGTTAATAACTGACCACCCATTCCAAAACAGACTGCAACTCTTTGTTAAGAGTTTCAGTGACATTAGCTGTGGTTGCTGATGAGTATATGGTTGAATCATCAGCATACATGGACACACATGCTTTGTTTAATCTCAGTGGCAGATCATTGGTAAAAAAATAGAAAAGAGTAGAGGGCCTAGAGAGCTGCCCTGCGGTACACCACACTTTACATGTTTGACATTAGAGAAGCTTCCATTAAAGAAAACCCTTTGCGTTCTATTAGAGAGAGAGCTCTGAAATCCACGATATGGCAGAGGTTGAAAAGCCATAGCACATATGTTTTCTCAACAACAGGTTATGGTAAATAACATCAAAGGCTGCATTGAAATCTAACAGTACAGCTCCCACTATCATCTTATTATCAATTTCTTTCAACCAATCATCAGTCATTTGTGTCAGTGCAGTAAATGTTGACTGCCCTTCTCTATATGCATGCTGAAAGTCTGTTGCTAATTTGTTTACAGAGAAAAAACATTGTATTTGGTCAAACACAATTGTTTTCCAACAGTTTGTTAAGAGCTGGCAGCAAGCTGATAGGTCTGCTGTTAGAACCATTAAAGGCCGCTTTACCACTCTTGGGTAGCGGAATTACTTTGTCTTCCCTCCAGGCCTGAGGACAAAGAATTTCCTCTTGGCTCAGATTAAAAATATGACAGATAGGAGTGGCTATAGAGTCAGCTACCATCCTCAGTAGCTTTCCATCTCAGTTGTCAATGCCAGGAGGTTTGTCATTATTGATCGATAACAATCATTTTCCCACCTCTCCTACACTAACTTTACAAAATTCAAACTTGCACTGCTTTTCTTTCATTATTTGTTTTCTTTATTCATGAATACAATGGCTCACTGTTTGTTGTTGCCATTTCCTGTCTAAGTTTGCCCACTTTATCAATGAAATGATCATTAATAAAAATAATTGGCAACATCCTATGGTTTTGTGATGAATAAGCCATCTGATTCGATGAAAGATGGATCTGAATTTGTCTTTCTGCTCATATTTTCATTTAAAGTATTCCAAAGTTTTTTTTCCATCATTCTTTATATCATTGACCTTGGCTTTCATAGTACAGTTTCTTCTTCTTTGTGTTGAGTTTAGTCACATAATTTCTCAATTTGTCAGTCAGATGTGCAGCCAGACTTATTAGCCGCTACTTTTGCCCCGTCTCTTTCAACTATACAGTTTATTTAATTCCTCATCAATCCATGGAGCCTTAACAGTTATACTCCTCAATGCCATTGAATGAATACCGGAACATATTCCAACTTAATAGGGGGCAGCATTTGGAATGTTGGATGAAATGCATTCCCCAATTAAACTGCCTGCTTCACGGGCCCAGAAGATATGATATCCATATAACTGGTAGATTTGGATAGAAAACACTCTAAAGTTTCCAAAACTGTTCAAATAGTGTCTGTGAGTATAACATAACTGATTTGGCAGGCAAAACCCTGAGAAAAATCCATTCAGGAAGTAGTTTTTTTTTTTTTTTTTGTAGTTTTCTATTCAATGCCCTTACAGTATCCATTGACTTAGGACTCAAATTGCAGTGTCTATGCCTTCCACTAGATGTCAACAGTCTTTAGAAATTGTTTCAGGCTCATTTTCTGAAAAATGAAGAAGTAAAAGCAGTCTGAATGAGTGGACCCTAAAGTGTCACAGACCTTTTTCATGAGCGAGACGGAGAGAGTGCGTTTCTTGTTTACCTTAAAAATTGACGACGTTATTGTCTGGTTGAAATATTATCGATTATTTAGGCTAAAAACAACCTGAGGTTTGAATATAAACATCGTTTGACATGTTTCTATGAACTTTACGGATACAATTAGGATTTTTCTGTCTTCCTGTTTTGACTGCGTTTGAGCCTGTGGATTACTGAAGAAAACGTGCGAACAAAACTGAGGTTTTTGGATATAAAGAGACTTTATCGAACAAAAGGAACATTTATTGAGTAAATTAATGTCTGCTGAGTACAACCATATGAAGATCATCAAAGGTAAGGGATTAATTTTATCTCTATTTCTGACATGTGTAACTGTTCTACTTGGCTGGCTACTGTTTGTAATGGTGTATCTAGTGGGCTAAGGTATGCTTTCGCCGTAAAGCATTTTTTAAATCTGACACCGTGGTTGGATTCACAAGAAGTTAATCTTTAAACCTATGTAAAATATGTTTAGTTTTCGGAATTTTTATAATGAGTATTTCTGTATTTGAATTTGGCGCCCAGCAGTTTCACTGGCTGTTGAAGAGGTGGGACGCTACCATCTCACGTGCCCAAGAGAGGTTAAATTCCAGTCTATGCTAGCAAAACAGTCCTGTGGCTTAGCATCCCCGTCATCTGACCACTTCCGTAATAAGCGAGTCACTGGTACTTCCTGTTTTAGTTTTTGCTTGTAAGCAGGAATCAAGAAGATAGAATTATGGTCAGATTTTGCCAAATGGAGGGCGAGGGAGAGCTTTGTTCGCTTCTCTTTGTGTGTAGTAAAGGTGGTCTAGTTTTTCCCCTCTCGTTGCACATGTGACATGCTGGTAGAAATGAGGTAAAACGGATTTAAGTTTGCCTGCATTAAAGTCTCCGGCCACTAGGAGTGCCGCTTCTGAGTGAAAATGCTCTTGTTTGCGTATGGTCTTATACAGCTCATTGAGTGCCAACATCGGTTTGTGGTGGTACATAGATGTCTACCAAAAATGTAGATGAAAACTCTCTTGGTAGATATTACGGTCTACAGCTTATCATCAGGCGAGCAATACCTCCAGACTACCTTAATATTAGACACTGTGCATCAGCTGTTATTGACAAATAGACACATACCCCACCCCTTGTCTTAAAAGACTTAACTGTTCTGTCCTGCCGATGCACGGAAAACCCAGCCAACTGTACATTATCCATGTCGTCGTTCAGCCACGACTCGCTGAAACATAAGATATTACATTTTTTTTATGTCCCGTTGGTTGGATAGTCTCCAATGGAGCTCATCCAGTTTATTCTCCAGTGATTGCACGTTGGCTAATAGAACGGATGGTAGAGGCGGGTTATTCACTCACCGACGAATTCTCACAAGGCACCCTGACCTCCTCCCCCTATATTTCCTTATTTTTCTCCATGTGAATGACGGGGATTTGGGCCTTGTCTGGGAGCAACATTATCTCCTTCCTGTCTGACTCATTAACCTCTAACACCTCCCAAACCCGGATCCGGGAGCACCCCCATCAGTAGAAAAGCTACTAGCATAGCCTAGCATAGCGTCACAAGTAAATACTAGCATCTAAATATCATTAAATCACAAGTCCAAGACACCAGATGAAAGATACACATCTTGTGAATCCAGCCATCATTTCTGATTTTTAAAATGTTTTACAGGGAAGACACAATATGTAAATCTATTAGCTAACCACGCTAGCAAAAGACACCACTTTTTTTACTCCACCAGTTTTTTACTCCATCAGTAGCTATCACAAATTCGACCAAATAAAGATATAAATAGCCACTAACCAAGAAACAACTTCATCAGATGACAGTCTGATAACATATTTATTGTATAGCATATGTTTTGTTAGAAAAATGTGCATATTTCAGGTATAAATCATAGTTTACCATTGCAGCCACCATCACAACTCTCACCAAAGCGACTAAAATAACTACAGAGAGCAACGTGTATTACCTAATTACTCATCATAAAACATTTCTTAAAAATACACAGCATACAGCAATTGAAAGACACAGATCTTGTGAATCCAGACAATATTTCAGATTTTCTAAGTGTTTTACAGCGAAAACACAATATAGCGTTATATTAGCATACCACAATAGCAAACATCACAACAGCATTGATTCAAGGCAAAAATAGCTTGAACGTATAAACCACCAAAAGATATTAATTTTTTCACTAACCTTCTCAGAATTCTTCAGATGACAGTCCTATAACATCATATTACACAATGCATATAGAGTTTGTTCGAAAATGTGCATATTTAGCGGCACAAATCGTGGTTATACAATGAGAAAAGTAGCAAAGCTGCCCAGAAAATGTCAGGAGAAATCTTTGAAGAGGCACCTATTCTAATCAGTAACTATTCCAAAACTTGACTAAAAAATACAGGTTGGACAGCAATTGAAAGACAAATTAGTTCTTAATGCAATCGCTGGGTTACATTTTTTAAATTAACGTTACTTCAAGCATACAGCGTGCGCTAAAGCGAGACGCACCGAAATTCATGGCGGAATTATTATTAGACATTTGTCAACATAAGTACGAATGAACAGCATAAAGACTGCTTACTATTAGCTGAGCTTCCATCAGAATCTTGGGCAAGGTGTCCTTTCTCGTCTTTGGGTTGAAAGATGTCCTCTTGTCCGGTCGAAATAGCCGCTAATGTTAGCCACCAACTGGAGAGGTGTCCAACTCGTGAAAGCGCATGACAAAGAAATCCCAGAAAATCGCAATAAACTGCTATAAACTGCTATAAGTCGGTTTAAATTAACTACCTTATGATGTCTTTAACACCTATAACGAATAAAAACATGACCGGAGATATAGAACTACTAAAACGAAAGCGTTTGCAGGACGCCATTGTGATGTCTTCTTGCGTCAGGCGCACCGTTGAAAAGGACGGTACTTCCGTTCCACGGTCTTATATAAGGTCCCAGATTGCGCAATCCACTCCATTCAAATTCTCCCCGCTTACTGACATCTAGAGGAAGACGTATGCAGTGCATGTAGCCCGATGGCTTACATGGGGACTTATAAACTGACCTCAGAACAGGGACCTCGATTTCTGAAATCTCACTCCCTGACAGGAAATGTGCTGCAGAATGAGTTCTGTTTCACTCAGAGAAATAATTCAAACGGTTTTAGAAACTAGAGAGTGTTTTCTATCCAATAGTAATAATAATATGCATATTGTACGAGCAAGAATTGAGTACGAGGCAGTTTAATTTGGGAACTAATTATTACAAAGTCGAAATGGCGCCCCCCTAGGCTCAAGAAAGAAAAAATCTTGTTCCAGTTCGTGGTAAGTAATCGCTGTTCTGATGTCCAGAAGCTCTTCTCGGTCATAAGAGACGGTAGCAGCAACATTATGTAAAAAAAATAAAAAAAATAAAAAAATAACGCCTTTGAAGCTGGCAAAAGGTAATGTTCATAAAGAGATGTTGAAATGTTCCAATTTGTAAGTCGCTCTGGATAAGAGCGTCTGCTAAATGACTTAAAAAATTATTATTATTTTTAAATGTACAAAACAAGTTACAAACAATGCTAAAAAAACACACAAAAGAGCACAATTGTTTAGGAGGCCGTAAAATGGCAGCCGTCCGGCTCCATTCTTCCTATTCTATTGTCATGAGTCTTGTCCTGGAGGCAGAACTGAGAGATTTCCCCTTAGATAGGCCAGTTGCGAAGTCAAAATTGGCGATATTATACATTTAAAGTTAGGGTTAGGGTTAGCAGTGTGCTAAAAGTTTGAGTTAGGTTTAAAATGTGTGATTTTGTGGCTGTGCCAGCTATTATCCACTCTGCAGAGCTGCCTCCAGAACAAGCTGAACGACGAAAAAACGTTGACCTGCTACCAGGAACCCAAAACCCCCTCTCTGTGTAGACCTGGTTAGAGGCTAGAGGTCAGAGGTCAGGAGTGTTGGGGCTTTATCAGTGGACTCATTCCTCATTACAAACTCTACCGATACAATGACTGTGTAGTTAATTAAACAAAGGTTAAATAAATAAAAGTCCCAAATGGCACCCTTATCCCTATATAGTGCATTCCATGTGGTCAACAGAAGTGCACTATATAGGGAATAGGGTTCCATTTAAGACAGTATCAATATCTGTGTGATTGTAGTTGTTGGTAGAAGAATATAATGTATTGAGGTGATATGAGAAGCTTCAAATACTTTCTCTATTCAAACAGTCTGAGAAAAACCCCTGAATCTAACTAACCGCTCACACAGGAAGAAGGAAGTACCTGAATCCTACCAGAGATACACTGTAGAGAAAGAGAGAGACAGCACGCTGTAATTTTACATATTTACGTTTTTACATATAAAAACACATATTTTACAAATTATTTATATGATTGTAAATGGAGGCATTATCTTCTAAACTGTGAATTTTTCTAGAGAGCTTCTCTCTGAACCTGATATTGCTATTATATGACGTGAACCACTTACGTTGATAACTGTACGGAACTTAATCCAATTGGACTAATTGAATCTAACTAGACTAATTACTTCATATAATAAACCATAATGTAGTTCAATCCACACTTCAACCCACAATTCCCAAGTCATCTCTCTCTGTGTTGCCGAGGCAGTGAATAGGACGTAGAAGAATGGTATCTGACGGGGTGTGGAATAGATTCCTTTTGTAAAAAAAAAAAGTGGGAATTAAAAAAAGGCCCCCTCCCGCCCTCCTTCCCTCCTTCCTTCCCTCCCTCCTCCCTTCTTTGAATAATTGGAACGAGGGGAGCTAAACAGAGGCTGAGAGGCACAACACTGTTATCTCCCATTGGGCTCTGGTTCACCAGCCTAGCTAGTGTCCTTCCCTGCATGGTAGACAAGGTCAGCTGTCAACTGAACATTCATCTCCCTGAGTGGGCCTAGAGAGAGTACGTGTTCCAAATGGTACCATATTCCCTATGTAGTGCACTACTTTTGAACAGGACCCATAGGGCTCTGGTCAAAAGTAGTGCACTATGTAGGGAATAGGGTTCTATAGGGCTCTGGTCTAAAGTAGTGCACTATATAGGGAATAGTGTGCCATTTGGACTCAGACAGAGGCTCCTCGCTGCCCTTCGAGACACACGGCACATTTTGGTTCATTACTGTAAATCTCAATGCCTGGCTGCATGATATACAGTGCTTTGCAAAAGTATTCATCCCCCTTGGCGTTTTTCCTATTTTGTTGCATTACAACCTGTAATTTAAATGGATTTTTATTTGGATTTCATGTAATGGACTGACAAAAAAATAGTCCAAATTGGTGAAGTGAAATGAAATGTAAAACGGTAAAGTGGTGTGTGTATATGTATTCACCCCCTTTGCTATGAAGCCCCTACATAAGATCTGGTGCAACCAATTACCTTCAGAAGTCACATAATTAGTTAAATAAAGTCCACCTGTCACACCCTGACCTTAGAGATTATTTTTATGGCTCTATTTTGGTTTGGTCAGGGCGTGAGTTGGGGTGGGCATTCTATGTTTTGTGTTTCTATGATTTTCTATTTCTATGTTTTGGCCGGGTATGGTTCTCAATCAGAGGCAGCTGTCTATCGTTGTCTCTGATTGAGAACCATACTTAGGTAGCTCTTTTTTCCACCTGTGTTTGTGGGAAGTTGACTTTGTTTAGGTCACATAGCCTGTAGCTTCACGGTTAGATTTTGTAGTGTTGATTGTTTTGTTCGGCGTCATTTTGATGAAATAAAGAAAATGTACGCTCACCACGCTGCACCTTGGTCCTCTCCTTTCAACAGCCGTGACACCACCTGTGTGCAATCTAAGTGTCACATGATCTCAGTATTTATACACACCTGCTCTGAAAGGCCCCAGAGTCTGCAACACCACTAAGCAAGGGGCACCACCAAGCAAGCAGCACTATGAAGACCAAGGAGCTCTCCAAACAGGTCAGGGACAGAGTTGTGGAGAAGTACAGATCAGGGTTGGGTTATAAAGAAATATCAGAAACTTTGAACATCCCACGGAGCACCGTTAAATCCATTATTAAAAAATGTAAATAACATGGCACCACAACAAACCTGCCAAGAGAGGGCCTCCCACCAAAACTCACAGACCAGACAAGGAGGGCATTAATCAGAAAAGCAACAAAGAGACCAAAGATAACCCTGAAGGAGCTGCAAAGCTCCACAGCGGAGATTGGAGTATCTGTTCTTAGGACCACTTTAAGCCGTACACTCCACAGAGCTGGGCTTTACGGAAGAGTACCCAGACAAAAGCTTAAAGAAAAAAATAAGCAAACACGTTTGGTGTTCTCCAAAAGGCATGTGGGAGACTCCCCAAACATATGGAAGAAGGTACTCTGGTCAGATGAGACTAAAATTGAGATTTTGGGCCATCAAGGAAATGCTATGTCTGGCGCAAACCCAACACATCGCTTCACCCCCGAGACACCATCCCCACAGTGAAGCATGGTGGTGGCAGCATCATGTCTGGAGGAAACCTGACACCATCCCCACAGTGAAGCATGGTGGTGGCAGCATCGTGCTGGGGGATGTTTTTCATCCATTTCAAACTGGTCAGAATTGAAGGAATGATGGATGGGTCTAAATACAGGGAAATTCTTGAGGGAAACCTGTTTCAGTCTTCCAGAGATTTGAGACTGGGACGGAGGTTCACCTTCCAGCAGGATAATGACCCTAAGAAAACTGCTAAAGCTGCACTCGAGTGGTTTAAGGCGGAAACATTTAAATGTCTTGTAATGGCCTAGTCAAAGCCCAGACCTCAATCCAATTGAGAATCTGTTATATGACTTAAAGATTTCTGTACACCAGCGGAACCCATCCAACTTGAAGGAGCTGGAGCAGTTTTTCCTTGAAGAATGGGCAAAAATCCCAGTGGCTCGATGTGCCAA
Source organism: Salvelinus namaycush (assembly GCF_016432855.1). NCBI lineage: Eukaryota > Metazoa > Chordata > Actinopteri > Salmoniformes > Salmonidae > Salvelinus > Salvelinus namaycush. The sequence goes on from NW_024058276.1 coordinate 46,518, forward strand.
GCTTATAGAGACATTCCCCAAGAGACTTGCAGCTGTAATTGCTGCAAAAGGTGGCTCTACAAAGTTTTGACTTTGTGGGGGGTGAATGGTTATGCACGCTCAAGTTTTCAGTTTTTTTGTCTTATTTCTTGTTTGTTTCACAATGAAAAATATTTTACACCTTCAAAGTGGTAGGCATGTTGTGTAAATCAAATTATACAAACCCCCCCAAAAATAGTTTAATTCCAGGTTGTAAGGCAACAAAATAGGAAAAATGCCAAAGGGGGTGAATAATTTAGCAAGCCATCGTATCTCTGTTTATCAGTCACCATACCTCCAAGGTTACATCGCAAATGGAACCCTATTCCTTATATGGTTGTATCCCAAATGGAACCATATTCCTTATATGGTTGTATCCCAAATGGAACCCTATTCCTTATATGGTTGTATCCCAAATGGAACCCTATTCCTTATATGGTTGTATCCCAAATGGAACCCTATTCCTTATATGGTTGTATCCCAAATGGAACCATATTCCTTATTTGGGTGGATCCCAAATGGAACCCTATTCCTTATATGGTTGTATCCCAAATGAATCCCTATTCCTTATGTGGGTGGATCCCAAATGGAACCCTATTCCTTATGTGGGTGGATCCCAAATGGAACCCTATTCCTTATGTGGGTGGATCCCAAATGGAACCCTATTCCTTATGTTGTGCACTACTTTCAACCAGGCACAATAACTGTTTTTCTGGTGCTGTATTTAAGTGCTAATTTCCCCATTTTTGATGACATTTGTTTAGTTCCACCTGTACTCTTTAATGAGCCACCACTGTTGAATAAAACACCAACTCAGCACTCAGCTGTTGGAGAGGAGCTGTTTTTATTTCCTGGAGAGAGAGAGAGAGACAGCAGGTTAAAGCTGTCCGGGGCTGAACTCTGACACATGATGCGCTGTATTTTGGTGGTTGAATGTCCGTTACTGAATGAAGTGTCCTCTGTGC
>NW_024058276.1:52500-60992 GCF_016432855.1 Salvelinus namaycush
TTACTTGTTACGTGTACATGTGCAACGTGTCACTCTTAACTGCAGTAGTAGAAGATTCATTTAAAGCTCACTGGGTTCATGAATGCTGATTAGAACTCCAACAGAACAGTCCCTTCTGCCCCAAACTGACGGGGGTTTAACTAGGAGCTACTGTAGCTACTACCTCCCTCCACTGGTACTACTGACACTACACTGACAAGTCCCTGGTCCCCTGACACTAGACAGACAGGCCCCTGGTCCCCTGACACTACACTGACAAGTCCCTGGTCCCCTGACACTAGACAGACAGGCCCCTGGTCCCCTGACACTACACTGACAAGTCCCTGGTCCCCTGGCACTACACAGACAGGTCCCTGGTCCCCTGACACTACACAGACAGGCCCCTGGTCCCCTGGCACTACACAGACAGGCCCCTGGTCCCCTGACACTACACAGACAGGTTTGCTGGTCCCCTGACACTACACAGACAGGTCCCTGGTCCCCCTGGCACTACACAGACAGGTTCCTGGGCTGCTGGCACTACACAGACAGGTTCCTGGTCCCCTGACACTACACAGACAGGTCCCTGGTCCCCTGACACTACACAGACAGGTCCCTGGTCCCCCTGGCACTACACAGACAGGTTCCTGGGCTGCTGGCACTACACAGACAGGTTCCTGGTCCCCTGACACTACACAGACAGGTCCCTGGTCCCCTGGCACTACACAGACAGGTCCCTGGTCCACCTGACGCTACACAGACAGGTCCCTGGTCCCCTGACACTACACAGACAGGTCCCTGGTCCACCTGACGCTACACAGACAGGTCCCTGGTCCCCTGACACTACACAGACAGGTCCCTGGTCCCCTGACACTACACAGACAGGTCCCTGGTCCCCTGGCGATACACAGACAGGTCCCTGGTCCCCTGACACTACACAGACAGGTCCCTGATCCCCTGGCGCTACACAGACAGGTCCCTGTTCCCCCTGACACTACACAGACAGGTCACTGGTCCCCTGACACTACACAGAGAGGTCCCTGGTCCCCTGGCACTACACAGACAGGTCCCTGGTCCCCTGGCACTACACAGACAGGTCACTGGTCCCCTGACACTACACAGACAGGTCCCTGATCCCCTGGCACTACACAGACAGGTCCCTGGTCCACCTGACGCTACACAGACAGGTCCCTGGTCCCCTGACACTACACAGACAGGTCCCTGGTCCACCTGACGCTACACAGACAGGTCCCTGGTCCCCTGACACTACACAGACAGGTCCCTGGTCCACCTGACGCTACACAGACAGGTCCCTGGTCCCCTGACACTACACAGACAGGTCCCTGGTCCCCTGACACTACACAGACAGGTCCCTGGTCCCCTGGCGATACACAGACAGGTCCCTGGTCCCCTGACACTACACAGACAGGTCCCTGATCCCCTGGCGCTACACAGACAGGTCCCTGTTCCCCCTGACACTACACAGACAGGTCACTGGTCCCCTGACACTACACAGAGAGGTCCCTGGTCCCCTGGCACTACACAGACAGGTCCCTGGTCCCCTGACACTACACAGACAGGTCACTGGTCCCCTGACACTACACAGACAGGTCCCTGGTCCCCTGACACTACACAGACAGGTCCCTGGTCCCCCTGACACTACACAGACAGGTCCCTGGTCCCCTAGCACTACACAGACAGGCCCCTGGTCCCCTGACACTACACAGAAAGGTCCCTGGTCCCCTGACACTACACAGACAGGTCCCTGGTCCCCTGACACTACACAGACAGGTCCCTGGTTCCCCTGACACTACACAGACAGGTCCCTGGTCCCCTGACACGATACAGACTGGTTCTTGGGCTTCTGACACTACACAGACAGGTCCTTGGTCCCCCTGACACTACACAGACAGGTCCCTGGTCCCCCTGACACTACACAGACAGGTCCCTGGTCCCCCTGACACTACACAGACAGGTCCCTGGTCCCCCTGACACGATACAGACTGGTTCTTGGGCTTCTGACACTACACAGACAGGTCCTTGGTCCCCCTGACACGATACAGACAGGTCCCTGACATGATTGCCATGGTATTAGTACTGTTATATTGCAGGACTGCTGAGTTTCACATCCAACCTTTTGCTGTAGTGTTTATGGCTGTCACACTACCCTGTGTCCCAAACGGCACTCTATTCCCTGTGTAGTGCACCACTTCTCCATGTACCCTGGTCAAAAGCAGTGCACTACGTAGGGAAGAGTGTACCGTACGGAACAAAGCCTAAAGCTCATCCCGTCCTACTAATACTGATCCCATCCTTTGCTCCGCTGGTGTTTTCCTCAAGGAGCCCTCCGCTGGAGCCGCTCAGCGACTAGATAAGTGTTCTCTGCTCCCACTAAGTCCATATGAAGCAGTTAGTGGGGATAGCGAGGCCCTGTCAGAGACACCAGGAGCTCTGCTATAATCTGGACAAGGAGCTTCTTGAGGTTCACTCTAGGAAACGTTCCATTTTTTTCTAAGTCTTTCTTTGCTTGGTCAAACACTTGGGAATGGCCCTGTGAAAGAGAGAGATAATGTATCAGGAGGCTGGAGATATCTGACATTTTTACAGGAACTGGCTCTTACTACTCTGGGCTGTTTGACACTTGTCTTCCCTTCTATCTCTCTCTCTCTCTCTCTCTCTCTCTCTCTCTCTCTCTCTCTCTTTCTTTCTCTCTGTCTCTCTTTTACTCTCTCTGTGTCTCTCTGTGTCTCTCTGTGTCTCTCTCTCTGTCTCTGTCTCTCTCTCTCTCTCTCTCTCTCTCTCTCTCTCTCTCTCTCTCTCTCTCTCTCTCACATTCTCTCTCTTTCTAGCAGTATATAAATAGGCCCCATATTCAAATACTTTCCTTCATCAGAGTTTGCATTTGTTTCATCATGTAGACCTTGTGCATTGTTCCTTAGCTTGAACCATCGTTAGCCAATCACAGAAGGGTTATGTTCTTAGCTTGAACCATCGTTAGCCAATCACAGAAGGGTTATGTTATTAGTACCCCTTAGAGAGTAGTAACACATCAAAGAGTGGAGCAGAAGAACCCAAAGCACAACAGTGTAACGAAAGCTGCTTCCCTACGTAGCAGCAAAACATGAGAACACATAACATGATGCAACAACTACAAACAAATGAATTATCATGCAGTATTAATGATCCATTCTTTAGGGGTGTGTAGATTTGTGAAATGTCCTTCTTTTGTCCATGTTATGCTTTAATCTTGTATGCGAAGGCTTCCTTTTCAACTTTCAGCTAATTAGCAGTTCCTTTAAAATGTAAATAATGGATTACTCAGTGACACTACTTTACTTTCCACGGCCTTAAACCCGCACAACTCCCGCTTCTATTTTTTTAAACTTATTTACCCGCTATTTTCTCCTACGACAGAGAGAGAGAGACCGACCATAGGGAGAGAGAGATAGACCAACCATAGGGAGAAAGGGAGAGAGTGGGTGAGTGAGAGAGAGGGGTAGAAAGAGAGAGAGATAGATAGAGAGTCATAGAGAGAGAGAGAGAGAGAGAGAGAGAGAGAGAGAGAGAGAGAGAGAGAGAGAGAGAGAGAGAGAGAGAGAGAGAGAGAGAGAGTCATAGACACAGAGAGAGAGAGAGTCATAGACACAGAGAGAGAGAGAGTCATAGACACAGAGAGAGAGAGAGTCATAGACACAGAGAGAGAGAGAGTCATAGACACAGAGAGAGAGAGAGAGTCATAGACACAGAGAGAGAGAGAGAGAGAGAGAGAGAGAGAGAGAGAGAGAGAGAGAGAGAGAGAGAGAGAGAGAGTCATAGAGAGAGAGAGAGAGAGAGAGAGTCATAGAGAGAGAGAGAGAGAGAGAGAGAGAGAAGTGCAAATAAGAAATGAACAATACGCCAACACAGTGACGCCTGTTCGAAATGCCAAACTCTGGGTCCTATTTTCAGATGGAGAAATAAAGGGTTGTCTGTATGACAGCTGGTTTCTTTACTTGTTTCTAGACATCAAGGCACCAGGCTCTTCCTGATATCTGCTTCTCTATAATCCTCTTTTATAATCTGAATCGCCAGTCTGCTTTACGGTGTCAGACTCACTCAATTTAAGCAAATTTATTTTCTCCGATGGCAGAATTATTTCATTTAATCATTAAAAACTAACGTTCATTTTTGGGGATGAATGAACACATATGAACTCTGTGAAGTTAAACCAGAGAGAAAAGGACAGCATCTCTGGGAAAAATAAGTCACGTTTTACTGTGATTTGCCTCGAGACAAAGTCTAACAGTACTTCTCACAACAGTGGAGTTTCCATTAAATAGTTTGATACATGAGATCAATCCATACAGAAAGTCTAATGGGGTCATTCTGATTGGATCAGTCACAGTCACTCTGATTGGGTCAGTCATAGTCACTCTGATTGGATCAGTCACAGTCACTCTGATTGGATCAGTCATAGTCACTCTGATTTTATCAGTCATAGTCACTCGGATTTTATCAGTCACAGCCACTCTGATTGGATCAGTCATAGTCCCTCTGATTGGATCAGTCACAGTCACTCTGATTGGATCAGTCACAGTCACTCTGATTGGATCAGTCACAGTCACTCTGATTGGATCAGTCATAGTCACTCTGCTTGGATCAGTCATAGTCACTCTGCTTGGATCAGTCACAGTCACTCTGATTGGATTAGTCTTGTCACTCTGATTGAATTTATCATAGTCACTCTGCTTGGATCAGTCATAGTCACTCTGATTGGATCAGTCACAGTCACTCTGATTTGATCAGTCATAGTCACTCTGATTGGATCAGTCACAGTCACTCTGATTGGATCAGTCATAATCACTCTGATTGGAACAGTCACAGTCACTCTGCTTTCATCAGTCATAATCACTCTGATTGGAACAGTCATAGTCACTCTGCTTTCATCAGTCATAATCACTCCGATTGGATCAGTCATAGTCACTCTGATTGGATCAGTCATAGTCACTATGATTGGATCAGTCATAGTCACTCTGATTGGATCAGTCATAGTCACTCTGATTGGAATAGTCATAGTCACTCTGATTAGATCAGTCATAGTCACTCTGATTGGATCAGTCATAGTCACTCTGATTGGATCAGTCATAGTCACTCTTATTGGATCAGTCATAGTCACTCTGATTGGAATAGTCATAGTTGCTCTGATTGGATCAGTCACAGTCACGCTGATTGGATCAGTCATAGTCACTCTGCTTGGATCAGTCATAGTCACTCTGATTGGATCAGTCATAGTCACTCTGCTTGGATCAGTCATAGTCACTCTGATTGGATCAGTCACAGTCACTCTGATTTGATCAGTCATAGTCACTCTGATTGGATCAGTCACAGTCACTCTGATTGGATCAGTCATAATCACTCTGATTGGAACAGTCACAGTCACTCTGCTTTCATCAGTCATAATCACTCTGATTGGAACAGTCATAGTCACTCTGCTTTCATCAGTCATAATCACTCCGATTGGATCAGTCATAGTCACTCTGATTGGATCAGTCATAGTCACTATGATTGGATCAGTCATAGTCACTCTGATTGGATCAGTCATAGTCACTCTGATTGGATCAGTTATATTCACTCTGATTGGATCAGTCATAGTCACTCTGATTGGATCAGTCATAGTCACTCTGATTGGATCAGTCATAGTCACTCTGATTGGATCAGGCATAGTCACTCTGATTGGATCAGTCATAGTCACTCTGATTGGATCAGTCACAGTCACTCTGATTGGATCAGTCATAGTCACTCTGCTTGGATCAGTCATAGTCACTCTGCTTGGATCAGTCATAGTCACTCTGCTTGGATCAGTCATAGTCACTCTGATTGGATCAGTCATAGTCACTCTGCTTGGATCAGTCATAGTCACTCTGCTTGGATCAGTCATAGTCACTCTGCTTGGATCAGTCATAGTCACTCTGATTTGATTTTCAGTATTACAGACACACTGGCCAGCCTGCCCCTCTTCCCTTCCACTGTGTTATAGTATTGTTGAGGGGTATAGTACAGACACCCTGGCCAGCCTGCCCCTCTTCCCCTCCACTGTGTTATAGTATTGTTGAGGGGTATAGTACAGACACCCTGGCCAGCCTGCCCCTCTTCCCCTCCACTGTGTTATAGTATTGTTGAGGGGTATAGTACAGACACCCTGGCCAGCCTGCCCCTCTTCCCCTCCACTGTGTTATAGTATTGTTGAGGGGTATAGTACAGACACCCTGGCCAGCCTGCCCCCTCTCCCCTTCCACTGTGGTATAGTATTGTTGAGGGGTATAGTACAGACACCCTGGCCAGCCTGCCCCTCTTCCCCTCCACTGTGTTATAGTATTGTTGAGGGGTATAGTACAGACACCCTGGCCAGCCTGCCCCTCTTCCCCTCCACTGTGTTATAGTATTGTTGAGGGGTATAGTACAGACACCCTGGCCAGCCTGCCCCTCTTCCCCTCCACTGTGTTATAGTATTGTTGAGGGGTATAGTACAGACACCCTGGCCAGTCTGCCCCTCTTCCTCTCCACTGTGTTATAGTATTGTTGAGGGGTATAGTACAGACACCCTGGCCAGCCTGCCCCTCTTCCACTGTGTTATAGTATTGTTGAGGGTATAGTACAGACACCCTGGCCAGCCTGCCCCTCTTCCCCTCCACTGTGTTATAGTATTGTTGAGGGGTATAGTACAGACACCCTGGCCAGCCTGCCCCTCTTCCCCTCCACTGTGTTATAGTATTGTTGAGGGGTATAGTACAGACACCCTGGCCAGCCTGCCCCTCTTCCCCTCCACTGTGTTATAGTATTGTTGAGGGGTTCAGTACAGACACCCTGGCCAGCCTGCCCCTCTTCCACTGTGTTATAGTATTGTTGAGGGGTATAGTACAGACACCCTGGCCAGTCTGCCCCTCTTCCCCTCCACTGTGTTATAGTATTGTTGAGGGGTATAGCACAGACACCCTGGCCAGTCTGCCCCTCTTCCCCTCCACTGTGTTATAGTATTGTTGAGGGGTTCAGTACAGACACCCTGGCCAGCCTGTCCCTCTTCCCCTCCACTGTGTTATAGTATTGTTGAGGGGTATAGTACAGACACCCTGGCCAGCCTGCCCCTCTTCCACTGTGTTATAGTATTGTTGAGGGGTATAGTACAGACACCCTGGCCAGCCTGCCCCTCTTCCACTGTGTTATAGTATTGTTGAGGGGTATAGTACAGACACCCTGGCCAGCCTGTCCCTCTTCCCCTCCACTGTGTTATAGTATTGTTGAGGGGTATAGTAAAGACACCCTGGCCAGCCTGCCCCTCTTCCCCTCCACTGTGTTATAGTATTGTTGAGGGGTATAGTACAGACACCCTGGCCAGCCTGCCCCTCTTCCCCTCCACTGTGTTATAGTATTGTTGAGGGGTATAGTACAGACACCCTGGCCAGCCTGCCCCTCTTGCCCTCCACTGTGTTATAGTATTGTTGAGGGGTATAGTACAGACACCCTGGCCAGCCTGCCCCTCTTCCCCTCCACTGTGTTATAGTATTGTTGAGGGGTATAGTACAGACACCCTGGCCAGCCTGCCCCTCTTCCCTACCACTGTGTTATAGTATTGTTGAGGGGTACAGTACAGACACCCTGGCCAGCCTGCCCCTCTTCCCCTCCACTGTGTTATAGTATTGTTGAGGGGTTCAGTACAGACACCCTGGCCAGCCTGCCCCTCTTCCCCTCCACTGTGTTATAGTATTGTTGAGGGGTATAGTACAGACACCCTGGCCAGCCTGCCCCCTCTTCCCCTTCCACTGTGTTATAGTATTGTTGAGGGGTATAGTACAGACACCCTGGCCAGCCTGCCCCTCTTCCTCTCCACTGTGTTATAGTATTGTTGAGGGGTTCAGTACAGACACCCTGGCCAGCCTGCCCCTCTTCCCCTCCACTGTGTTATAGTATTGTTGAGGGGTATAGTACAGACACCCTGGCCAGCCTGCCCCTCTTCCCCTCCACTGTGTTATAGTATTGTTGAGGGGTATAGTACAGACACCCTGGCCAGCCTGCCCCTCTTCCCCTCCACTGTGTTATAGTATTGTTGAGGGGTATAGTACAGACACCCTGGCCAGCCTGCCCCTCTTACCCTCCACTGTGTTATAGTATTGTTGAGGGGTATAGTACAGACACCCTGGCCAGCCTGCCCCTCTTCCCCTCCACTGTGTTATAGTATTGTTGAGGGGTATAGTACAGACACCCTGGCCAGCCTGACCCCTCTTCCCCTCCACTGTGTTATAGTATTGTGAGGGGTATAGTACAGACACCCTGGCCAGCCTGCCCCTCTTCCCCTCCAACTGTGTTACTAGTATTGTTGAGGGGTTCAGTACAGACACCCTGCCAGCCTGCCCCTCTTCCTCTCCACTGTGTTATAGTATTGTTGAGGGGTATAGTACAGACACCCTGGCCAGCCTGCCCCTCTTCCCCTCCACTGTGTTTTATAGTATTGTTGAGGGGTATAGTACAGACACCCTGGC
>NW_024058277.1:0-60957 GCF_016432855.1 Salvelinus namaycush
TCTAATAACTAAGACAAAAGTCCATCATGTCATGTGGTTCTAATAACTAAGACAAGTCCATTATGTCATAGTGTTCTAATAACTAAGACAAGTCCATTATGTCATAGTGTTCTAATAACTAAGACAGTCCATTTGTCATAGTGTTCCAATAACTAGGACAAGTCCATCATGTCATAGTGTTCTAATAACTAAGACAAGTCCATTATGTCATAGTGTTCTAATAACTAAGACAAGTCCATTATGTCATAGTGTTCTAATAACTAAGACAAGTCCATTATGTCATAGTGTTCTAATAACTTAGACAAGTCTGTTATGTCATAGTGTTCTAATAATTAGGACAAGTCCATTATGTCATAGTGTTCTAATAACTAAGACAAGTCCATTATGTTATAGTGTTCTAATAAGTAGGACAAGTCCATTATGTCATAGTGTTCTAATAACTAAGACAAGTCCATTATGTCATAGTGTTCTAATAACTAAGACAAGGCCATTATGTTATAGTGTTCTAATAAGTAGGACAAGTCCATTATGTCATAGTTTTCTAATAACTAAGACAAGTCCATCATGTTGTAGTGTTCTAATAACTTAGACACGTCCATTATGTCATAGTGTTCTAATAATTAGGACAAGTCCATTATGTCATAGTGTTCTAATAACTAAGACACGTCCATTATGTCATAGTGTTCTAATAATTAGGACAAGTCCATTATGTCATAGTGTTCTAATAACTAAGACACGTCCATTATGTCATAGTGTTCTAATAACTAGGACAAGTCCATTATGTCTTAGTGTTCTAATAACTAAGACACGTCCATCATGTAATAGTGTTCTAATAACTAAGACAAGTCCATCATGTCATGGTGTTCTAATAACTAAGACAAGTCCATTATGTCATAGTGTTCTAATAACTAAGACAAGTCCATTATGTCATAGTGTTCTAATAACTAAGACAAGTCCATTATGTCATAGTGTTCTAATAATTAGGACAAGTCCATTATGTCATAGTGTTCTAATAACTAAGACAAGTCCATTATGTTATAGTGTTCTAATAAGTAGGACAAGTCCATTATGTCATAGTGTTCTAATAACTAAGACAAGTCCATTATGTCATAGTGTTCTAATAACTAAGACAAGGCCATTATGTTATAGTGTTCTAATAAGTAGGACAAGTCCATTATGTCATAGTGTTCTAATAACTAAGACAAGTCCATTATGTCATAGTGTTCTAATAACTAAGACAAGTCCATCATGTTGTAGTGTTCTAATAACTTAGACACGTCCATTATGTCATAGTGTTCTAATAATTAGGACAAGTCCATTATGTCATAGTGTTCTAATAACTAAGACACGTCCATTATGTCATAGTGTTCTAATAATTAGGACAAGTCCATTATGTCATAGTGTTCTAATAACTAGGACAAGTCCATTATGTCATAGTGTTCTAATAACTAAGACAAGTCCATCATGTCATGGTGTTCTAATAACTAAGACAAGTCCATTATGTCATAGTGTTCTAATAACTAAGACAAGTCCATTATGTCATAGTGTTCTAATAACTAAGACAAGTCCATTATGTCATAGTGTTCCAATAACTAGGACAAGTCCATCATGTCATAGTGTTCTAATAACTAAGACAAGTCCATTATGTCATAGTGTTCTAATAACTAAGACAAGTCCATTATGTCATAGTGTTCTAATAACTAAGACAAGTCCATTATGTCATAGTGTTCTAATAACTTAGACAAGTCCGTTATGTCATAGTGTTCTAATAACTAAGACAAGTCCATTATGTCATAGTGTTCTAATAACTAAGACAAGGCCATTATGTTATAGTGTTCTAATAAGTAGGACAAGTCCATTATGTCATAGTGTTCTAATAACTAAGACAAGTCCATTATGTCATAGTGTTCTAATAACTAAGACAAGTCCATCATGTTGTAGTGTTCTAATAACTTAGACACGTCCATTATGTCATAGTGTTCTAATAATTAGGACAAGTCCATTATGTCATAGTGTTCTAATAACTAAGACACGTCCATTATGTCATAGTGTTCTAATAATTAGGACAAGTCCATTATGTCATAGTGTTCTAATAACTAGGACACGTCCATTATGTGATGATGTTCTAATTACTAAGACAAGGGCTTATGTGATAGTTTTCTAAGACAAAGACATTTAAAATAAACAATCTACATGGATCGCAATACTTGTTTCATAATAAAACACTTATCTATGAACCGATCCAAGTTAGACAAGACATACCTATTGAATGGTGTGTGCACAATGCATCTTACCTTTGCATGTTGGGTATGATGGTGACCAGCGGCTGTCTTTTTCACAGGTAAGACCTGATTCACCTTCCATTTCATATCCTTTTTCACATTCATATCTGATGAAAGACTTGTATTTGTATGGAGGCATATGTCCCTCTACGCGGAAAGCTTTATCGATTTTAGGTGTTGGACAAGTTATGTCTAGGATACAAGAAATAGAACCAACAACATCACCATGTGTAACATATCCCATTAATGTTTTACCTACAATTACATGTAGGTCTTTGATGATGAACCAATAGGAATATACCCATTAATCAACCAATCAGCCAATTAAAAATTGATCAATCAATCAATTGGTCAATCAGTGATTTTTTTTTTAAAGCATAATGGAATAGTTTATTATTTATTTAGTAACACCTTCTATGTTCTGATACATACCGATACATTTAGGTGGATATGGCTCAAACTGCCCTGTTTCAGAGCAGTGTAAGAACCTGGGTCCATCCAGAGTCAGTTGCCTGTCACACTGATACTCCACCACCTCTCTGTAGGCATACGACTCTTCAGCTCGGTGCAACAGATTTCCATTGGCAACAGCAGGAGGCGCTCCACACTTCACCACTGCAACATCAAAAACACATGAATGAATAAATAATGGTGTGTTCACATTCATTTTTTTATCAATCAGTTATTGGTTTTGTGTGTGTGTGTGCGTGTGCGTGTGCGTGTGCGCATGTGTGTGTCTGACCTTCACAGATAGGGACTCTGCCAGACCAGCCTGCTACCATGCAATTCCGTACTTTGGAACCCACAATGTAATGTCTGAAAACAAGGACAGAATATTAAACTCAAATAGAAAACAGAAAAAAGGTTATATAGTAGCTAACCACTTCCTTCCGCCTATTATTGAACAAAAATGTAAACTACGAGTTCTATATAGAACATTTAGCGGTGCCATTTAAGAAGCAAATCTTTTTTTTACAATAAAGGTTCATTGGGGTTCTATATAAGACCTTTAGCTGTGCTATAATATATTTTTATTTTTATTTTTTATTTAACCTTTATTTAACTGTGCTATAATATGCTGCCACAAATCTAGTGGAGAGAAAGTCCTGTCTTGTGAGTGTAGGACAACTCTATTAGTAAATCTAATGGAGAGAAGGTCCTGTCCTGTGAGTGTAGGACAACTCTATTAGTAAATCTACTGGAGAGAAGGTCCTGTCCTGTGAATGTAGGACAACTCTATTAGTAAATCTACTGGAGAGAAGGTCCTGTCCTGTGAATGTAAGACAACTCTATTAGTAAATCTACTGGAGAGAAGGTCCTGTCCTGTGAGTGTAGGACAACTCTATTAGTAAATCTACTGGAGAGAAGGTCCTGTCCTGTGAATGTAGGACAACTCTATTAGTAAATCTACTGGAGAGAAGGTCCTGTCCTGTGAGTGTAGGACAACTCTATTAGTAAATCTACTGGAGAGAAGGTCCTGTCCTGTGAGTGTAGGACAACTCTATTAGTAAATCTAGTGGAGAGAAGGTCCTGTCCCGTGAATGTAGGACAACTCTATTAGTAAATCTACTGGTGAGAAGGTCCTGTCCCGTGAATGTAGGACAACTCTATTAGTAAATCTACTGGTGAGAAGGTCCTGTCCCGTGAGTGTAGGACAACTCTATTAGTAAATCTACTGGTGAGAAGGTCCTGTCCTGTGAATGTAGGACAACTCTATTAGTAAATCTACTGGAGAGAAGGTCCTGTCCTGTGAGTGTAGGACAACTCTATTAGTAAATCTACTGGAGAGAAGGTCCTGTCCTGTGAGTGTAGGACAACTCTATTAGTAAATCTACTGGAGAGAAGGTCCTGTCCTGTGAGTGTAGGACAACTCTATTAGTAAATCTACTGGAGAGAAGGTCCTGTCCTGTGAGTGTAGGACAACTATATTAGTAAATCTACTGGAGAGAAGGTCCTGTCCTGTGAATGTAGGACAACTCTATTAGTAAATCTACTGGAGAGAAGGTCCTGTCCTGTGAGTGTAGGACAACTCTATTAGTAAATCTAGTGGAGAGAAGGTCCTGTCCTGTGAGTGTGTACTACTGACCCTTTGTCACACTGGGCTGTTACTCTGGCTCCAAACTCCACCCCCTCTGTGAGGTCATACCTGCCATTCATCACTTCTCCAGGGGAGCCACAGGATATCCCTGGACAGACATGATAACATGATAACAGAATCATAAGTTTAGATTGATAAATTATAAATGATAACAAATACATAACTCATAGGGTAGTTATGATTAGAGATTGTTATGCATTATAAAGACTCTCATAGACAATGTGATTAATGTAAAATACATTAAGATATTCTCATAGTCAATGTGTTTAATGTAAAGTACATTAAGATATTCTCATAGTCAATGTGTTTAATGTAAAGTACATTAAGATATTCTCATAGTCAATGTGTTTAATGTAAAGTACATTAAGATATTCTCATAGACCAGTGGTCAACAACCTTTTCTGAGTCAAAATGCAATCTACAGCTCGATTTGTTTTTAACATGACTTAAAAACATAAGCATATTTAAAAATATTTAAGCATATTTAAAAATAGTTATTTATCAATAAGGTTTGTGCAGTAGGCGATTGGCCCAATACATTATCACTGCATATTGACTAAGAAGGAGAGTGATGGAGTGCTGCATCAGATGACCTGCCCTGCACAATCACCCGACCTCAACCCAATTGATAAGCTTTGGGACAAGTTTGACCGCAGAGTGGAGGAAAAACAGCCAACAAGTGTTCAGCATATGTGGGAATTCCTTCAAGACTGTTGGAAAAGCATTCCTCATGAAGCTGGTTGAGAGAAGGCCAAGAATGTGCAAAGCTCTCATCAAGGCAATGGTGGCTACTTTAAAGAATCTCAAATATAAAATATATTTTGATTTGTTTAACACATTTTTGGTTACTACATGATTCCATATGTCTTATTTCATAGTTGTGATGTCTTCACTATTATTCTACCATGTAGAAAATAGTGAAAATAACGAAAAACCCTTGAATGAGTAGGTGTGTCCAAACTTTTGACTGGTACTGCATATATTTATTTATATATGTTTTACTGGACTGATGGCCTGTATCTGATGGTCAGTCTGAGTGAAGGGAGGTAGCAGCGACGAGCCTGCCTCTCACCCGACTCACCGCCCCTTCGCTCTCCCGAACTCCGCTGAGAAAAAGGGACACGGTCTTCCAGCTGATTGCGAAACTCATTGTTTAACATTGTTTAAATGGAAACACTTTGCCTTCCTGGCGCTAAGGCTGCTGAATCAAGTGCAGCTACCGACAAAAAAATAGGACCACAAGGCTTTATCGTTGGGTTTTTACAGAAATGTTTGGTGATCGACTGGGAATGCCTTGGAGATTAACCAGTCGATCGCGATCGAACGGTTGGTGACCACTGTCATAGACAATGTGTTAAATTTAACGTACATTAGGAGATTCTCATAGACAGTGTGTTAAATATAAAGTACATTAGGAGATTCAAATAGACAATGTGTAAAGTGACAATAGTCACATCCAGTCATGTACATTTTACGGCTCTGTTTACACAGGCAGCCTAATGCAGATACTTGTTTACTATTATTGGTATTTTGACAAATCAGGTCAGGTATTTTAGGCTGCCTGTGTAAACGCAGCCTTCGTGTCACATGAAATGAATAGTTATGTAAATGACATACTCCGGCAGGTAGATGTCACATTTTTCCAGGTTTCACCGAGACAGGTGATGGTCATCGCAAATCCGACATAACCAACGTCACACTTGAAAACGACTTTCGACCCCGCCGGGAAAGTCTCTTGGGTAATGTAGTCTCCTGACAGGCTCATGTGGCTCCCTCCTTTGGGTTTGGAACATTGCGCTGAAAGGGACAAGAGAATTTGTTGGTCAATATTTGTTTGTTTTGAAAATTACGACCTTTTGGTCAAAGAAACATAAACATTCCATTTCACAGTAAGAACATGACTGGCAAATATGGAATAGTGACTTTACCTTGAGTAGTTTCAACCTCAAACGTAAGGTAAACGAGCCATATTGTAAATAAACATGCATCCCTGCAGATCTGCATACCGGTAATACCTTATTTTCCTATATGTGTAGAAATACCTTATTTTCCTATATATGTGTGGAAATACCTTATTTTCCTATATATGTGTGGAAATACCTTATTTTCCTATATATGTGTGGTAATACCTTCTTCTGCTGAGTGAAACCAACCTGAAACGGGGAGATACTGAAGCACTGTGTATATATAGTTGTTTTGTCCTCACTCACTGGCCATGACTCAATATGACAAACACAACTGAGAACAACAAACAAACCCACACACACACGCGCACGCGCACGCGCACACATTATTTGCTGAGAGCTAACTCCCACTCTGTGCCAGTAAAGATCAAGTGAATAGTCTGCTGACCTCAGTGGGTGAGAGGGAGAAGAGCGTCTGTCCAGAGATAAAGTAGAGGTAAAGATCAAGTGAATAGTCTGCTGACCTCAGTGGGTGAGAGGGAAAAGAGCGTCTGTCCAGAGATAAAGTAGAGGTAAAGATCAAGTGAATAGTCTGCTGACCTCAGTGGGTGAGAGGGAGAAGAGCGTCTGTCCAGAGATAAAGTAGAGGTAAAGATCAAGTGAATAGTCTGCTGACCTCAGTGGGTGAGAGGGAGAAGAGCGTCTGTCCAGAGATAAAGTAGAGGTAAAGATCAAGTGAATAGTCTGCTGACCTCAGTGGGTGAGAGGGAGAAGAGCGTCTGTCCAGAGATAAAGTAGAGGTAAAGATCATGTGAATAGTCTGCTGACCTCAGTGGGTGAGAGGGAGAAGAGCGTCTGTCCAGAGATAAAGTAGAGGTAAAGATCATGTGAATAGTCTGCTGACCTCAGTGGGTGAGAGGGAGAAGAGCGTCTGTCCAGAGATAAAGTAGAGGTAAAGATCATGTGAATAGTCTGCTGACCTCAGTGGGTGAGAGGGAGAAGAGCGTCTGTCCAGAGATAAAGTAGAGGTAAAGATCATGTGAATAGTCTGCTGACCTCAGTGGGTGAGAGGGAGAAGAGCGTCTGTCCAGAGATAAAGTAGAGGTAAAGATCATGTGAATAGTCTGCTGACCTCAGTGGGTGAGAGGGAGAAGAGCGTCTGTCCAGAGATAAAGTAGAGGTAAAGATCAAGTGAATAGTCTGCTGACCTCAGTGGGTGAGAGGGAGAAGAGCGTCTGTCCAGAGATAAAGTAGAGGTAAAGATCAAGTGAATAGTCTGCTGACCTCAGTGGGTGAGAGGGAGAAGAGCGTCTGTCCAGAGATAAAGTAGAGGTAAAGATCATGTGAATAGTCTGCTGACCTCAGTGGGTGAGAGGGAGAAGAGCGTCTGTCCAGAGATAAAGTAGAGGTAAAGATCAAGTGAATAGTCTGCTGACCTCAGTGGGTGAGAGGGAGAAGAGCGTCTGTCCAGAGATAAAGTAGAGGTAAAGATCATGTGAATAGTCTGCTGACCTCAGTGGGTGAGAGGGAGAAGAGCGTCTGTCCAGAGATAAAGTAGAGGTAAAGATCATGTGAATAGTCTGCTGACCTCAGTGGGTGAGAGGGAGAAGAGCGTCTGTCCAGAGATAAAGTAGAGGTAAAGATCATGTGAATAGTCTGCTGACCTCAGTGGGTGAGAGGGAGAAGAGCGTCTGTCCAGAGATAAAGTAGAGGTAAAGATCATGTGAATAGTCTGCTGACCTCAGTGGGTGAGAGGGAGAAGAGCGTCTGTCCAGAGATAAAGTAGAGGTAAAGATCATGTGAATAGTCTGCTGACCTCAGTGGGTGAGAGGGAGAAGAGCGTCTGTCCAGAGATAAAGTAGAGGTAAAGATCATGTGAATAGTCTGCTGACCTCAGTGGGTGAGAGGGAGAAGAGCGTCTGTCCAGAGATAAAGTAGAGGTAAAGATCATGTGAATAGTCTGCTGACCTCAATGGGTGAGAGGGAGAAGAGCGTCTGTCCAGAGATAAAGTAGAGGTAAAGTGTCATGTTTTGTCTTTCATCATGTCTTGTCCCTGTGCTTCCCTCTGCTGGTCTTATTAGGTTCTTTCCCTCTTTCTCTCTCTCTATCGTTCCGTTCCTGCTCCCAGCTGTTTCTCATTCTCCTAACGACCTCATTTACTCTTTCACACCTGTCCCCTATTTTGTCCTCTGATTAGAGTCCCTATTTCTCCCTCTGTTTTCCGCTTCTGTCCTTGTCGGATTCTTGTTTGATGTTTGCTGCTCCTGTGTCCTTGTTCCGCCCTGTCGTGTTTTTACCTTCTTCAGATGCTGCGTGTGAGCAGGTGTCTATTTCAGCTACGGCCTGCGCCTTCCCGAAGCGACCTGCAGTCTGTGGTCGCGTATCCAGTTGTTCCCCTCTACTGCCTAGAGGATTTCAGTTTTCCTGGTTGACTTTACCTGAGATTATTTCCAGGATTATCGTTTTTGTTATTGACTGGAATAAAGACTCTGTTTCTGTTAAGCCGCTTTTGGGTCCTCATTCATCAGCGTAACAGAAGAATCCGACCAAGAATGGACCCAGCGACTACGGATTCTCGCAACGCTGCCGTCGAGATCCAGGGAGCAATGCTCGGCAGACACGAGCAGGAATTGTCTGCTGCTCGTCATGCCGTTGAGACCCTGGCCGCTCAGGTCTCCGATCTCTCTGGACAGTTTCAGAGTCTTCATCTCGTGCCACCAGCTACTTCCTGGTCTTCCGAGTCTCCGGAACCTAGGGTTAATAACCCACCATGTTACTCTGGGCAGCCCACTGAGTGTCGCTCCTTTCTCACCCAGTGTGATATTGTGTTCTCTCTCCAGCCCAACACGTACTCAAGAGAGAGAGCTCGGATCGCTTACGTCATATCACTCCTTACTGGTCGGGCTCGGGAGTGGGGCACAGCTATCTGGGAGGCAAGGGCTGAGTGTTCTAACGATTATCAGAACTTTAAAGAGGAGATGATACGGGTTTTTGATCGTTCAGTTTTTGGGAAGGAGGCTTCCAGGGTCCTGGCTTCCCTATGTCAAGGTGATCGATCCATAACGGATTACTCTATAGAGTTTCGCACTCTTGCTGCCTCCAGTGACTGGAACGAGCCGGCGTTGCTCGCTCGTTTTCTGGAGGGACTTCACGCTGAGGTTAAGGATGAGATTCTCTCCCGGGAGGTTCCTTCCAGCGTGGACTCTTTGATTGCACTCGCCATCCGCATAGAACGACGGGTAGATCTTCGTCACCGAGCTCGTGGAAGAGAGCTCGCGTTAACGGTGTTTCCCCTCTCCGCATCTCAACCATCTCCTCCCACCGGCTCAGAGACTGAGCCCATGCAGCTGGGAGGTATTCGCATCTCGACTAAGGAGAGGGAACGGAGAATCACCAACCGCCTTTGCCTCTATTGCGGTTCTGCGGGACATTTTGTCATGTCATGTCCAGTAAAAGCCAGAGCTCATCAGTAAGCGGAGGGCTACTGGTGAGCGCTACTACTCCTGTCTCTCCATCAAGATCCTGTACTACCTTGTCGGTCCATCTACGCTGGACCGGTTCAGCTGCTTCCTGCAGTGCCTTGATAGACTCTGGGGCTGAGGGTTGTTTTATGGACGAAGCATGGGCTCGGAAACATGACATTCCTCTCAGACAGTTAGGGAAGCCCACGCCCATGTTCGCCTTAGATGGTAGTCTTCTCCCCAGTATCAGATGTGAGACACTACCTTTAACCCTCACAGTATCTGGTAACCACAGTGAGACCATTTCCTTTTTGATTTTTCGTTCACCTTTTACACCTGTTGTTTTGGGTCATCCCTGGCTAGTATGTCATAATCCTTCTATTGATTGGTCTAGTAATTCTATCCTATCCTGGAACGTTTCTTGTCATGTGAAGTGTTTAATGTCTGCTATCCCTCCTGTGTCTTCTGTCCCCTCTACTCAGGAGGAACCTGGTGATTTGACAGGAGTGCCGGAGGAATATCATGATCTGCGCACGGTCTTCAGTCGGTCCAGAGCCAGCTCTCTTCCTCCTCACCGGTCGTATGATTGTTGTATTGATCTCCTTCCGGGGACCACTCCCCCTCGGGGTAGACTTTACTCTCTGTCGGCTCCCGAACGTAAGGCTCTCGAGGATTATCTGTCTGTTTCTCTCAACGCCGGTACCGTGGTGCCTTCTTCCTCTCCCGCCGGAGCGGGATTTTTCTTTGTTAAGAAGAAGGACGGTACTCTGCGCCCCTGCGTGGATTATCGAGGGCTGAATGACATAACGGTTAAGAATCGTTATCCGCTTCCCCTTATGTCGTCAGCCTTCGAGATTTTGCAGGGAGCCAGGTTCTTTACTAAGTTGGACCTTCGTAACGCTTACCATCTCGTACGCATCAGAGAGGGGGACGAGTGGAAAACGGCGTTTAACACTCCGTTAGGGCATTTTGAATACCGGGTTCTGCCGTTCGGTCTCGCTAATGCTCCAGCTGTCTTTCAGGCATTAGTTAATGATGTACTGAGAGACATGCTGAACATTTTTGTTTTCGTTTACCTTGACGATATCCTGATTTTTTCACCGTCACTCGAGATTCATGTTCAGCACGTTCGACGTGTACTCCAGCGCCTTTTAGAGAATTGTCTCTACGTGAAGGCTGAGAAGTGCGCCTTTCATGTCTCCTCTGTCACTTTTCTCGGTTCTGTTATTTCCGCTGAAGGCATTCAGATGGATCCCGCTAAGGTCCAGGCTGTCAGCGATTGGCCCGTTCCTAAGTCACGTGTCGAGTTGCAGCGCTTTCTCGGTTTCGCTAATTTCTATCGGCGTTTCATTCGTAATTTCGGTCAAGTGGCTGCCCCTCTCACAGCTCTGACTTCTGTCAAGACTTGCTTTAAGTGGTCCGGTTCCGCCCAGGGAGCTTTTGATCTTCTCAAGAAGCGTTTTACATCCGCCCCTATCCTTGTTACTCCTGACGTCACTAAACAATTCATTGTCGAGGTTGACGCTTCAGAGGTGGGCGTGGGAGCCATTCTGTCTCAGCGCTTCCAGTCTGACGATAAGGTCCATCCTTGCGCTTACTTTTCTCATCGCCTGTCGCCATCGGAACGCAACTATGATGTGGGTAACCGCGAACTGCTCGCCATCCGCTTAGCCATAGGCGAATGGCGACAGTGGTTGGAGGGGGCGACCGTTCCTTTTGTCGTTTGGACTGACCATAAGAACCTTGAGTACATCCGTTCTGCCAAACGACTTAATGCACGTCAGGCTCGTTGGGCGTTGTTTTTCGCTCGTTTCGAGTTCGTGATTTCCTATCGTCCGGGAAATAAGAACACCAAGCCTGATGCCTTATCCCGTCTCTTTAGTCCTTCTGTGGCTTCTACCGACCCCGAGGGGATTCTCCCTGAAGGGCGTGTTGTCGGGTTGACTGTCTGGGGAATTGAGAGACAGGTAAAGCAAGCACTCACTCACACTGCGTCGCCGCGCGCTTGTCCTAGTAACCTTCTGTTCGTTCCTGTCTCTACTCGTCTGGCTGTTCTTCAGTGGGCTCACTCTGCCAAGTTAGCTGGCCATCCCGGCGTTCGGGGTACGCTTGCTTCTATTCGCCAGCGGTTTTGGTGGCCTACTCAGGAGCGGGACACGCGCCGTTTCGTGGCTGCTTGTTCGGACTGCGCGCAGACTAAGTCAGGTAACTCTCCTCCTGCCGGTCGTCTCAGACCGCTTCCCATTCCTTCTCGACCATGGTCTCACATCGCCTTAGACTTTATTACCGGTCTGCCTTCGTCTGCGGGGAAGACTGTGATTCTTACGGTTATCGATAGGTTCTCTAAGGCGGCACATTTCATTCCCCTCGCTAAGCTTCCTTCCGCTAAGGAGACGGCACAAATCATCATTGAGAATGTGTTCAGAATTCATGGTCTCCCGTTAGACGCCGTTTCAGACAGAGGTCCGCAATTCACGTCACAGTTTTGGAGGGAGTTCTGTCGTTTGATTGGTGCTTCTGTCAGTCTCTCTTCCGGGTTTCATCCCCAGTCTAACGGTCAAGCAGAAAGGGCCAATCAGTCGATTGGTCGCATATTACGCAGCCTTTCGTTTCGAAACCCTGCGTCTTGGGCAGAACAGCTCCCCTGGGCTGAGTACGCTCACAACTCGCTTCCTTCGTCTGCTACCGGGCTATCTCCGTTTCAGAGTAGTCTTGGGTACCAGCCTCCTCTGTTCTCGTCCCAGCTCGCCGAGTCCAGCGTTCCCTCCGCTCAGGCTTTTGTCCAACGTTGTGAGCGCACCTGGAGGAGGGTCAGGTCTGCACTTTGCCGTTACAGGGCGCAGACTGTGAGAGCCGCCAATAGACGTAGGATTAGGAGTCCTAGGTATTGTCGCGGTCAGAGAGTGTGGCTTTCCACTCGTAACCTTCCCCTTACGACAGCTTCTCGCAAGTTGACTCCGCGGTTCATTGGTCCGTTCCGTGTCTCTCAGGTCGTCAATCCTGTCGCTGTGCGACTGCTTCTTCCGCGACATCTTCGTCGCGTCCACCCTGTCTTCCATGTCTCGTGTCAAGCCTTTTCTTCGCGCCCCCGTTCGTCTTCCCCCCCCCCCCCCCGTCCTTGTCGAGGGCGCTCCTATTTACAAGGTACGAAAGATCATGGACATGCGTTCTCGGGGACGTGGTCACCAGTACTTAGTGGATTGGGAGGGTTACGGTCCTGAGGAGAGGAGTTGGGTTCCATCTCGGGACGTGCTGGACCGTTCGTTGATTGATGATTTCCTTCGTTGCCGCCAGGGTTCCTCCTCGAGTGCGCCAGGAGGCGCTCGGTGAGTGGGGGGGTACTGTCATGTTTTGTCTTTCATCATGTCTTGTCCCTGTGCTTCCCTCTGCTGGTCTTATTAGGTTCTTTCCCTCTTTCTCTCTCTCTATCGTTCCGTTCCTGCTCCCAGCTGTTTCTCATTCTCCTAACGACCTCATTTACTCTTTCACACCTGTCCCCTATTTTGTCCTCTGATTAGAGTCCCTATTTCTCCCTCTGTTTTCCGCTTCTGTCCTTGTCGGATTCTTGTTTGATGTTTGCTGCTCCTGTGTCCTTGTTCCGCCCTGTCGTGTTTTTACCTTCTTCAGATGCTGCGTGTGAGCAGGTGTCTATTTCAGCTACGGCCTGCGCCTTCCCGAAGCGACCTGCAGTCTGTGGTCGCGTATCCAGTTGTTCCCCTCTACTGCCTAGAGGATTTCAGTTTTCCTGGTTGACTTTACCTGAGATTATTTCCAGGATTATCGTTTTTGTTATTGACTGGAATAAAGACTCTGTTTCTGTTAAGCCGCTTTTGGGTCCTCATTCATCAGCGTAAGGTAAAGATCAAGTGAATAGTCTGCTGACCTCAGTGGGTGAGAGGGAGAAGAGCGTCTGTCCAGAGATAAAGTAGAGGTAAAGATCATGTATGGCTGCGAATGAGACAGTAGATGACAGTGTTGCATTAGAAACAGAGAGACTAGAGATTAGCACCGTCATGAACTTCTCCGATCCCTTATACTCGGACCACATGTCTTGATGTAAAATGTAGATTTTATTCTGCAGGAGCCCAACAAATGGGCCATTTTCACTACATTTTGAGGACAATAAAGTAGGCTAGGACATCCGTGGATGGAAGCATGTAGACATATAGCCTTCTGTTAGCTAGTAATGTTCTAATTTACTTGGTGAACATATTGCTACACAGGTTGCAGACTATTAAATTACCCAGATATTATCGTCAACACGACCTGCTGATTGATAGAACATCTGTCCGTTGAACAAATGACTGATGTTACAACCATTCAGATAACGATTAATTAAAACAGGGTGATTAAATACAAAGTCATTAAAATAAGGATCCAATATGTTTGGTGTAGACAGATAATAGCGAGACGGTCTCTTTCTCACACACACAAACAGACACAGACACACACATGGTGGAACCCCCCCCCCCCCGTCTGGATGTCAAATGACGTGTTAAGTAAGGTGACGTGATCTTGGTGTCATGGGTCTAAATCATGAAGGTATTTAGAGTTAAATACACAATAAAAAACAAGTTGGATCATCAATCCTCCAACTGTTCATAGACATCTCTATTTCTGGATGCTTGGAGACCGTGTAGCTGCTGGAGGACATAAATATAGCAGCCCAAGGGACTTCACCTACAGTGTTCTTCACCCAGTCCGCATGCTTGCATTGGCGGCTTGAAGAGCCAGGCAGAGCCAAAACAAGTGTGTTGAAGGACAGCCCTGAATGTGTGTGTGTCCTTTCACATCAGTCACTGACCTTCACAGATAGCGAGTCTGGCAGACCACCCTGATGCCATGCAATTCCGTACTTTGGAATTGACAATGTAATGTCTGAAAACAAGGACAGAATATTAAACTCAAATAGATGACAGAAAACAGAAAAAAGGTCCTAAATAACCAAAACAGGTTCTATCACTTCATTTATTGCCCCCCTCTTTTTGATTTTTTTAAAATTACGGGTTCTATGTAGAACATTTAACGGTGCCATTTAAGAAGCAAGTCTTTTTTTTACAATAAAGATTCATTGGGGTTCTGTATAAGACCTTTAGCTGTGCTATAAAATGATGCAACAAACCTACTGGAGAGAAGGTCCTGTCCTGTGAGTGTAGGAAAACTCTATTAGTAAATCGACTGGAGAGAAGGTCCTGTCCTGTGAGTGTAGGACAACTCTATTAGTAAATCTACTGGAGAGAAGGTCCTGTCCTGTGAGTGTAGGACAACTCTATTAGTAAATTACTGGAGAGAAGGTCCTGTCCTGTGAGTGTAGGACAACTCTATTAGTAAATCTACTGGAGAGAAGGTCCTGTCCTGTGAGTGTAGGACAACTCTATTAGTAAATCTACTGGAGAGAAGGTCCTGTCCTGTGAGTGTAGGACAACTCTATTAGTAAATCTACTGGAGAGAAGGTCCTGTCCTGTGAGTGTAGGACAACTCTATTAGTAAATCTACTGGAGAGAAGGTCCTGTCCTGTGAGTGTAGGACAACTCTATTAGTAAATCTACTGGAGATAAAGTCCTGTCCTGTGAGTGTAGGACAACTCTATTAGTAAATCTACTGGAGAGAAGGTCCTGTCCTGTGAGTGTAGAACAACTCTATTAGTAAATCTACTGGTGAGAAGGTCCTGTCCTGTGAGTGTAGGACAACTCTATTAGTAAATCTAGTGGAGAGAAGGTCCTGTCCTGTGAATGTAGGACAACTCTATTAGTAAATCTACTGCAGAGAAGGTCCTGTCCTGTGAGTGTAGGACAACTCTATTAGTAAATCTACTGGAGAGAAGGTCCTGTCCTGTGAGTGTAGGACAACTCTATTAGTAAATCTACTGGAGAGAAAGTCCTGTCCTGTGAGTGTAGGACAACTCTATTAGTAAATTTACTGGAGAGAAGGTCCTGTCCTGTGAGTGTAGGACAACTCTATTAGTAAATCTACTGGTGAGAAGGTCCTGTCCTGTGAATGTAGGACAACTCTATTAGTAAATCTACTGGAGAGAAGGTCCTGTCCGTAAGTGTAGGACAACTCTATTAGTAAATCTAGTGGAGAGAAGGTCCTGTCCTGTGAGTGTAGGACAACTCTATTAGTAAATCTACTGGAGAGAAGGTCCTGTCCTGTGAGTGTAGGACAACTCTATTAGTAAATCTACTGGAGAGAAGGTCCTGTCCTGTGAATGTAGGACAACTCTATTAGTAAATCTACTGGAGAGAAGGTCCTGTCCTGTGAGTGTAGGACAACTCTATTAGTAAATCTAGTGGAGAGAAGGTCCTGTCCTGTGAGTGTAGGACAACTCTATTAGTAAATCTACTGGAGAGAAGGTCCTGTCCTCTGAGTGTAGGACAACTCTATTAGTAAATCTAGTGGAGAGAAGGTCCTGTCCTGTGAGTGTAGGACAACTCTATTAGTAAATCTACTGGAGAGAAGGTCCTGTCCTGTGAGTGTATGACAACTCTATTAGTAAATCTACTGGAGAGAAGGTCCTGTGAGTGTAGGACAACTCTATTAGTAAATCTAGTGGAGAGAAGGTCCTGTCCTGTGAGTGTAGGACAACTCTATTAGTAAATCTAGTGGAGAGAAGGTCCTGTCCTGTGAGTGTAGGACAACTCTATTAGTAAATCTACTGGAGAGAAGGTCCTGTCCTGTGAGTGTAGGACAACTCTATTAGTAAATCTACTGGAGAGAAGGTCCTGTCCTGTGAGTGTAGGACAACTCTATTAGTAAATCTAGTGGAGAGAAGGTCCTGTCCTGTGAATGTAGGACAACTCTATTAGTAAATCTACTGGAGAGAAGGTCCTGTCCTGTGAGTGTAGGACAACTCTATTAGTATATCTAGTTGAGAGAAGGTCCTGTCCTGTGAATGTAGGACAACTCTATTAGTAAATCTACTGGTGAGAAGGTCCTGTCCTGTGAGTATAGGACAACTCTATTAGTAAATCTAGTGGAGAGAAGGTCCTGTCCTGTGAATGTAGGACAACTATATTAGTAAATCCACTGAAGAGAAGGTCCTGTCCTGTGAGTGTGTACTACTGACCCTTTGTCACACTGGGCTGTTACTCTGGCTCCAAACTCCACCCCCACTGTGAGGTCACACCTGCGATTCATCACTTCTCCAGGGGAGCCACAGGATATCCCTGGACAATGTGTAAAACCTCAATTGTCACATCGAGTCATTTTCATAATATGGCTGCATTTACACAGGCAGCCTAATGCAGATCAGCTCTTTTGCCAATAATTGGACATAAGATCAAATGTGGGCTGCTTGAAAAAACACAGTCTTAGTGACACATAGAATGGATAGTCATGTAAATGACATACTCTGGCAGGTGTATTCCACATTGCTCCAAGTGTCACCGAGACAAGTGATAGTCATCGCAAGACCGACATAACCAACGTCACACTCAAACACGATCTTCAGCAACTGCCAGGAAATACTATTGGGTAATGTAGTCTCCTGACAGGCTCATGTGGCTCCCTCCTTTGGGTTTGGAACATTGGGCTAAATGGGATTGGGCTAAAAGAGAATTTGTTGCTCAACATTCACTTTGGTAAAAAGAATAATATATATAATAAAGCATTGCATGTATCTATATTCGCTTTTGCGCAGTGGCATACAGTTGAGCAGACACGTTTAGCAGGGTCTGGGGAAGAAAATGTGCCTTTTATAAATGCATTTCATGCAATTCTCCGTCATTTATACGATAGAAGACATTAGCAGAATATTGTTTAATAGCATAAAATGGCAAAATGCTTCTGGGCAACTTACTATTCAGATAGGATGCATTTTATTGAATTTTTGTTTAGTTTTTTCGTATTTATAATTATCTGTTCTACAATTATTGTATATCATTTTTAGTATTGTAGGCCTATTTATTGATCTAAACCAATTCTTTAAATCTGCTAAATGTGTTTCATTTAATTCTGTTGAGACATTTTTGTTGGCTAAATTAAGTTTGGTCGGCCTTTAATTGTGTGCTCCATATTTAGTTTAAGATAGGTTATAAGTAGGCCTTTTGTCAAATAAATGTAATGAGTCTATTGCTGTCATTTGTTTGGTATGGTAGGCACTCGTTTCTCTTGGTAACTGCTGCAATACAGCCTGTTCAAACTTCTGTGAAGGTTTAAACCAGGTCGCAAGTGTTTTCTTTCATTTTCATTTTTTCATACAACTGTATTGTTGTGTTTGCCACGATATAATAAAATGCTTGTATTTTCCATATTAACAATGGATTGACTTACTTTGATATTATTGATATTGATATTAGTTTAGAACATGTTGTGAAGGTGGGGTGTGGCTATTACCCTATTATACTGCTGGCCTGTGATATGAAGGCAGGGCACACCAGTGCTCCCACTGACTCTTACAGTTGAATT
This sequence comes from Salvelinus namaycush, assembly GCF_016432855.1. NCBI lineage: Eukaryota > Metazoa > Chordata > Actinopteri > Salmoniformes > Salmonidae > Salvelinus > Salvelinus namaycush. The sequence continues at coordinate 18,153 of NW_024058277.1, forward strand.
TGAGGTGAGGAATAATGTTTTAGGCCTACCATAGTTACTCCTATAATCTAACAATATAATGCTTATCTTTATAAAAAATATTCTGATCGAAAAAATAACGAATTAGCCTCCTTCTGTCCCCTATATTTGTATAGCAGACGCAGTAGCCATCTGACATGAAGAAATGCATGTCGGTGTCATAGCATGCCGCAGGCATATCTCTATCTCGCGCTCACTCTGGGCCTCGGCTTAAGCTAATCTTCTCTTCGTTTATATTTATTTGTTTAATATTTATATCATACAGTGGACGCCTAAATGCCCTGTTGCATTTAGTGCTTAAATCTCTGACAGCTGGGCCGTGAGGTGGACATTTGTTGTTTAAGTAAAGTAAAAACCAATAGAACAATAGGCTATACAGTTTTGCATATCCTACACATCGAAACACAATGAATAAATGTGGCTCATTTCGCCAATATCCCTATTTTATTGACGCTCTGGCCGCGTGGTTGGACGCCCTAATGGGTTTCGCACCAAATGAAAATGGATGACAGGTACATTTCTCAAATGCCTGATGATATTAACATTTTCTCCCAGTCCCTTGTCCAGTCCAAATTTTCAGAACGGAAACCCTGATATTTGGTATAGGTTTTCCAAACGAAAACTCTTGCCAATAGTGTATATATATATATATATATATATGTTTGGTGTGCATTTGGAAAGTATTCAGACCCCTTTACTTTTCCACATTTTGATACGTTACAACCTTGTTCTAAAATGTATTAAATACATGTTCCTCCTCATCAATCTACACACAATACCCCAGAACGACAAAGCAAAAAACAGGTTTTTAGAAATGTTTGCAAATGCATTAAAAATTAAAAACAGAAATACCTTATTTACATAAGTATTCAGACCCTTTGCTATGAGACTCTAAATTGAGCTCAGGTGCATCCTGTTTCCATTGATCATCCTTGAGATGTTTCTACAACTTGATTGGAATCAACCTGTGGTAAATTCAATTGATTGGACATGATTTGAAGCTCCCGAGTGGTGCAGCGTTCTAAGGCACTGCATCTCAAATCCAGGCTGTATCACATGATTGGGAGTCCCATAGGGCGGCGCACAATTGGCTCAGCATCGTCCGTGTCTGTCCAGGATAGGCTGTCATTATAAATAAGAATTTGTTCTTAACTGACTTGCCTATTTAAATAAAGGTTAAAATATGTATGCCCTCGGGCCTCTTGCCTAAGCACTCCCTAAGTGCCTTCCCCTTCCCCCCTGGGAACAAATGAAACAGAATAATTATTAACAATTTCACAAACACTTTACAACAAAACTGAGTAAACTAACTCAGGCCACTAAAGAAACTTTGACAAAGCAACAAACACAGAACATATCAAAGCTGCTACCAACAACAACTAACACATTACATACCACACTTTCTGTTAAACAACCAACACTATATCATAATCTAATTCTCCAGCAAGGATCTCAGCCTGCCTATCATCTCTCTCTCTCTCTAATCTCTCTCTAATGATTTCTCCAAAATATTCAATCTCTCTCTCTCTAATCATTTCTCTTTCTCTCCTGAACAGAACACTGGCTTTATATCTTCAGGTGGCAATGGTGATTAGAGTCAGCTGCTTCTTGACGAGGGGGCGAGGTCAGCTCCAATCATCAATTAGCCTGGGGTCGACCAATCAGCTGGTTGGGGAGGCTTCCAGGAAGCCATCTCCTGAAACACACACACTCAAATACAAAACAGAAACTGGGGAACGTAACATATATATATATATCATTTGGAAAGGCACACACCTACCTATGTAAGGTCCCACAGTTGACAGTGCATGTCATAGAAAAAACCAAGCCATGAGGTTGAAGGACTTGTCTGTAGAGCTCTGAGACAGGATTGTGTTGAGACACGGGATTGGGGAAGGGTTCCAAAAAATGACTGCAGCCTCCATCATTCTTAAATGGAAGAAGTTTGGAACCACCAAGACTCTTTCTAGAGCTAGCCGCCCGGCCAAACTGAGCAATCGGGGAAGAAGATAATTTGTCAGGGAGCTGACCAAGAACCCGATGGTCACTCTGACAGAGCTCCAGAGTTTCTCTGTGGAGATTGGAGAAGCTTCCAGAAGGACAACCATCTATGCAGCACTCCACCAATCAGGCCTTTATGATAGAGTGGCCAGATGGAAGCCACTCCTAAAAGACACATGACAGCCCGCTTGGAGTTTGCCAAAAGGCACCTAAAGGACTCTCACACCATGAGAAACAATATTCTCTGGTCTGATGAAACCAAGATTGAATTCTTTGGCCTGAATATCAAGCGTCACCTCTGGAGAAAAGCTGGCACCATCCCTACAGTGAAGCATGGTGGTGGCAGCATCAAGCTGTGGGTATACTTTGCAGCGGCAGGGACTGGTGGACTAATCAGGATCGAGGGAAAGATGAACAGAGCGAAGTATGTAGAGATCTTTGATGAAAACTTGCTCCAGAGCGCTCAGGACCTCAGACTGGGGTGAAGGTTTTACCTTCCAGCAGGACAACGACGCTAAGCACACAGCCAAGACAAAGCAGAAGTGGCTTCGGGACCAGTCTCTGCATGTCCTTGAGTGGCCCAGCCAGAGCCCGGACTTGAACCCGATCGAACATTTCTGGAGAGACCTGAAAATATCTGTGCAGCAATGCTCCCCATCCAACCTGACAGAGCTTGAGAGGATCTGCAGAGAAGAATGGGAGAAAATCCCCAAGTACATGTGTGCCAATCTTTTAAGGTCATACCCAAGAAGACTCAAGGCTGTAATCGCTGCTAAAGGTGCTTCATCAAAGTACTGAGTAAAGGGTCTGAATACTTATGTAAATGTGATATTTCCTTTTTTTCTTTTGAATAAATTTGCACAAAAAAAATCATCTGTTTTTGCTTTGTCATTATGGGGTATTGAGTGTTGATTGAAGAGGCGGGAAAAAAAACATTTAATACATTTTAGAATAAGGCTGTAACGTAACAAAATGTTGAAAAATTAAAGGGGTCTAAATACTTTCCCGAATGCACTGTACATATAGTGTAGGCTATAGTAGGCTACACAATAAACTGTCCAGTGACACTGACTAACCCAATGATGAAAATGCAGCAATTTGTGGAAGGCAAACTGACTGCCACAACCAACCATAGAAATATAATCCATAGATGGCATTCAAGTCAGGGCTGGCAGACATTGCTGGGGTACCCATTTTAACAGTAAAAGAGCTGGGGTTAGAGGTTGGATTGTATATATGTCCACAACAAAACAAGCTATTTTTGGCGTGCGTGATGCCCAAATGTTGGTCTTCCCAACTGTAAGTGCTTGTGATAAAACTTAATCTAGAAGCTACAGATCTTCTGTATTTTAACTAGGCAAGCCAGTTAAGAACAATTTCTTACTTACAATGACTGTCCACCCCAGCCAAACGACACTGGGCCTATTGTGCACCGCCCTATGGGACTCCCAAGCACGGCCAGATGTGATACAGCCAGGATTCGAACCAGGGACTGTAGTGACACCTCTTGCACTGAGATGCAGTTCCTTAAACTGCTGCGCCACTCGGGAGCTACATGTTTAGACAGAAGTAAAACGTTTAAGGGAAAAAGTTGGGGTTTTTTGCCTAATTTTGGCCAAAGTATTTCCATGTATCAGTGGGTGCTTCCCCGGCTATGGTGAGAGGAGTAGAGTATCTGTCTATAGACAAAGTAGAGGTAGTGATTTTCTCTGGTTGGGAATGAGACATTAGATGGCAGTATTGCATTAAAAAAGTGTGCGTGTGTGTGTGTCTGAGAGAGAGCGAGAGAGAGATGTCAAATCACAAGGCATGCCCATTGATCACGCACCCACACGCACCCACACACACACACTGGTTAAGTGGTTGGGGCGGGACTGTGTGTGCGTATTAGGCTGGGGATGCAACATGACTGAGTTGAGGACCATCGATAGATGATGATCAACGACCCCTGCACGCACTGTGTTTGGGGGCGTTACCCTCCACTTCACCAGACACGCCCGCTTCCCTTTGAGCTGAGTTCACTGGTATTCGTTTTGCCGGAGACCTTCAGAAGTGATTCCGTTGACAAGAAAATACCGATATACCGCAAATCACTCCCGAAAGGACAGGAGCAACGAACGGATCAATCGCCTGGTGGAGGTTTTTCCTCTTCGGTGGGACTTCCTTGCTTCCGTCTCCTCGCGCGCTCCTTTTATCTGAGAACTAAAGAGATTTCTGAAAAAAATAAACAACAGTAGGCTAGAGGAAGAAAGAACACTTGTTTGATTGGTTGATGCCTGTTTGTCTTCTCTAAAATATTGTCTCTTTCTTGAAGTGACGTTTAATGATTTCTGGCAGCGCTCCTTGAACCAGAAGACACACAGCGCCTCTCATCCTCTTGGCGCCCCCTCGTCACTTTCACCTGATGGTCCAGGAGCACTTATCTTCATCACAAGAGTTGTTGACGCACAGGTCACTAACCTCTGGATGTTGACAGCTCCTTTTCCCCGTCCACGAGCAGACCCTCATATCCTTCATATTTTTCTCTTTCTCTCGTTACTGAGAGAAAAGTAAAAAAATAAGTGATAAACATTACGCCTAACCATCTCTATCGCCGTCGGTGTGATCAAAAGCCACGCGGAAGGAAGGAAAAGGAAACGATAAAGAGAGGGAGCGAGAGGGAAATAGTGAGTGACGGGAGGAGGAACCGTGAGTTTTGATGTTTGGGATCCAGGAGAACATCCAGAGGAGCGGAAATATTATGAAGGAAGAGCCCATGGTGGCCGGGATGAACGCGGTGCGGAGCTGGATGCAGGGCGCCGGGCTGCTGGACGTCAACACAGCCGCCCAGAGGTAAGCCCGACGTGGCTAGCCGGTCAGCACTGGCCCCGGGGAATGGAGAGGAGATGGATCTCTACCCCAGCCCTGTTATCTGAGACGGACCACATGTGTTTAGGGACAGGATTGCGCTCTCAATGGACTGCTGGTTTTCTTTTCTAGGCATATAGCCTAATATTGACTTGGGATATTTTATTACAGCTTTTGCATGCAGGCTTTATGTCTGTGATTGAAGCTAGGCTATAGCATAGCCTACATAATGTTTTTATTTCTGTTTTCTGTAGGCTATTAGCCTATTAATTAAATCAAAATAAACATTATATCCAAAGGATTTAAACATGTCAGACACAGGCCTAGTTGTACAGGATAGTTATTAGCACTGAGTTATTTATAATGAAACGTCAATAATTATAACGCAGTAAAACAATAATACAACCACTATTTTTGAGCCAGGTTGATTATTACAGTCGACAAAACGATCGCCCATCTAACATAGGTTATCCATGTAACGTTAGCGACCAAATCCAAACAATTCATATAGGCTAAGGCTATACTTTGACAATTTGTAAATATATGTTTTGACCCATAACTGTTTTCAGAAATTTGCAATTGACGTTTCAATGACGTTTCAGTCTGAATTTATTTAAAAAATTGGTTAAAATGTAAGATAAAAATCAAGATATATTGACGATTTCGGTGACCAGAACATTAGTGTTTTACTCTTTTACTTCAAATTTTTTGTGAACGAATTCAGTGGCATCCATGTGAAAGTTGTGCTAACGGGGCTTGGTGCTACTTGTATCCGCAGCGGCATGGCTCTGGCCCGGGCACATTTCGAGAAGCAACCGCCCTCCAACCTCCGCAAATCCAACTTCTTCCACTTTGTGCTGGCTCTGTACGACAGACAAGGGCAGCCGGTGGAGATAGAGAGAACCAGCTTCGTCGGATTTGTTGAAAAGGAAAAAGTGAGATTTCCCAAAACATTATACATTGCTTTGACATCTGCAGCAGTTTATTTACATACATGAGCCTTATTAATATATTGCTTAATTTACTGCTACATTAACAATACAAATGTTGTCTTACAATAATTGATATAGATATGGATTAGAGTTTTTCTTATATTAGTTTGGACCACATGGAAGGATTCCGCTGTCCAAGCTGTTATATTCGATACTTTATGTTGTATTTATTATTCAAATCCCTGGGCGCATCGATCATGTGCTCATATTCCATCGTTTTAAAGCGAAATTGTAGCATAATTTATAGCTATTGACAATATTACAGCACTAACTGTTTTGAATTATTTATGCAAGTTTGCAAGTGTCACCAGTCAACTCTTCAGACATGCAATTTTCTTCTAGTAGGCTATTGTTGCAGTATTAAAATATAATGTATTTGGTTAAAAACAAATATAATGTATTAGTATAGTATTATAAGCCAGAGTTCTCTAGCCTACCAATAGTAATTTCACTTTTATATGGCACTAAGGCACTGAAGTCATTCCCATCAGTTCTGTTTATCATGGGACGTTTTTTGAAAATTATTGACATATCGTTTTTTAAAGTTATTATATCGTTTCTGATATTGATATTGAAATACATATTTGTTACATTTAAAGATAATGTTTTGGTCTTTTGTAAATCTGTGTGTGTTGTGGGTTTTGCTCTTCGTGACTTGACTGAGTGTGTGTGTGTGTTGGCAGGAAACGCCAGGGGAAAAGACCAACAATGGGATACAGTACAGGTTACAGCTCCTATACAGCAATGGTACGGTCAGCATACACACACACACACACACACACACACACACACAATTAATTTGAATAAAATATATGGGATTAAAAAAATGACAGTAAATGTTTTATTGATATATGAAAATAACACAGATTGTTACTATTATTCAAATCATTAATTTAATGTAAGTAATAGTATTAGCCTAGTAATGCTATAATTTTTGAATATCTACTTTTTACAAATAGTTTATTCAACAGCCTATGTCATGTATAGTTGGACCTTATGTATGTGGCTCTACGAACAATGGCCTTCTATCTGTTTTAACATGAACCAATCCAGAATATTGTATTTGAATTGAAACTGAAACTAGGTCTATGTTTCTGAGCACATCGCAAACACTAACAGCATACAGTACATACAATGAGTACAAAATATTCAGAACACCTGATCTTTCCATGACAGACTGACCAGGTCAATCCAGAGGAAAGCTATGATCCCTTATTGATGTCAATTGTTAAATCCACTTCAATCAGTGTAGATGAACGGGAGGAGACAGGTTAAAGAAGGATTTTCCTAATGTTTGGTATACTCAGTGTATAGGCTAACTATCTTTGTCTCTCCAACATCTCTCTTTACTGTATATCTCTCTCTTTACGGTATATCTCTCTCTTTACTGTATATCTCTCTCTTTACTGTATATCTCTCTCTTTACTGTATATCTCTCTCTTTACTGTATATCTCTCTCTTTACTGTATATCTCTCTCTTTACTGTATATCTCTCTCTTTACGGTATATCTCTCTCTTTACGGTATATCTCTCTCTTTACGGTATATCTCTCTCTTTACAGTATATCTCTCTCTTTACTGTATATCTCTCTCTTTACGGTATATCTCTCTCTTTACTGTATATCTCTCTCTTTACGGTATTTCTCTCTCTCTCTCTGTCTATAGGTATCAGGACAGAACAGGACTTTTACGTGCGCCTCATCGATTCCATGACCAAACAGGTACCATCTCTTTCATGAAATGTGATAGTGCGTGTGTGTGTGTGTGTGTGTGTGTGTGTGTGTGTGCGTGTGTGCGTGTGTGTGTGTGTGTGTGTGTGTGTGTGTGTGTGTGTGTGTGTGTGTGTGTGTGTGTGTGTGTGTGTGTGTGTGTGTGTGTGTTTGTAAATGACTCACAGGTGTGGTTGGCGAGAGGTGAAACTGGACTGTGGATGTTGGAAGAGGTGCTGAAAGGGCCAGAAGGCGCACTATACTACAGTCTGGCAGACCAACTGCTCACACACGTTATATATCTCATGCTACCAGATGAAAACCATTTTGTGTGAGGTTGTAAAGAAGAATCACCACGAGGCAAACTGTTTTATTAACAAACATCTCTGCCCCCCCCCCCCCCTCTATCTCACTCTCCGTCTCCGTCTCCGTCTCCCTCTCCCTCTCCCTCTCCGTCTCCGTCTCCGTCTCCGTCTCCGTCTCCGTCTCCCTCTCCCTCTCTCCCTCTCCCTCTCTCTGTCTCCAGGCGATCATCTATGAGGGACAGGATAAGAACCCTGAGATGTGTCGGGTTCTACTGACTCACGAGATTATGTGCAGGTAAGACGGATAATATGTGTTGAGAGAGAGAGGGAGACGAAAGAAAGAGGGAAAGAAAGAGAGAGAGAAAGAAAGGGAGAGAGAGAGAGAGAAAGAGAGAGAGGGATTATGCAAACATATATTCTCAGTGTGTGTTTGTCTCCCCTGGGTACAGTCAGATGATCGGTTTATTCAGAAACGGCTCGTCAGTCTGCTTCCCCCTCCCCCTCTACCCAAAATGCAACTCTCCCCAGGTATAGTGGGACCACAGCATGACCCAGTTCTGAGAGAGAGAGGGAGAGATTGGGGTTACGGAGAGTCAGAAGATGGGAGAAGGAGAGGAGCGAGAGAGAACGAGATATACAAAGTATATTGACACCCCTTCAAATTAGTGTATTCGCCTATTTCAAGCACACAGCCATGCAATCTCCATAGACAAACATTGGCAATAAAATGGCTTTACTGAAGAGCTCAGTGACTTTCAACGTGGCACTGTCATAGGATGTCACCTTTCCAATGAGTCAGTGCATCAAATTTCTGTCCTGCTAGTGCTGTTATTGTGAAGTAGAAACGTCTAGGAGCAACAACGGCTCAGCCGCCACACAAGCTCACAGAACAGGACCGAAGTGGAAACATCTAGGAGCAACAGCGGCTCAACCGCCACAGAAGCTCACAGAACAGGACCGAAGTGGAAACGTCTAGGAGCAACAGCGGCTCAACCGCCACAGAAGCTCACAGAACAGGACCGCTAAGTGCTCAAGCGTGTAAGATCAACACGCGGAATGCCAAGCGTCGGCTGGAGTGGTGTAAAGCTCACCGTCATTGGACTCTGGAGCAGTGGAGTGATGAATCACGCCGCACTATCTGGCAGCCCGATGGACAAATCTGGGTTTGGCAGATGCCATGCCACCTGCCCCAATGCATAGTGCCGACTGTAATGTTTAGTGGAGGAGGAATAATGGTCTGGGACTTTTTTTCATGTTTCGGGCTATGTCCCTTAGTTCCAGTGAAGGGAAATCTTAACGCTAAAGCATACAATTACATTCTAGTCAATTCTGTGCTTCCAACTTTGTTGCAACAGTTTGGGAAAGGCCCTTTCCTGTTTCAGCATAACAATGCCCCTGTGCACAAAATGAGATCCATACAGAAATGGTTTGTTGAGATTGCCGTAGAAGAAATTGATTGGCCTACACAACCCCATCGAACACCTTTGGGATGAGTTGGAACAACGACTGTGAGCCAGGCCTCATTGCCCAACATCAGTGATTGACTTCACTAATACTCTTGTGGCTGAACGGAAGCAAGGCCTCGCAGCAATGTTCCAACATCTAGTGGAAAGCCTTCCCAGAAGAGTGGAGGCTTTTATAGCAGCAAATGGGGGACCAACTTCAACTCCATATTAATGCCCATGATTTTGGAATGAGATGTTCGACAAGCAGGTGACCACGTACTTTTGGTCATCTAGTGTATAGAGAGAGAGTTGAGTTTTTATAAAACCTTTATTTTATACTTAATTATTAACACAAATAATGGCACACTGTGCCTTTTCAGAAATTGAACAACAAATGTGTCATTCCTAAATAAAAATGTGTTAAATTAAATAAAAAAGCATATATATATATATACATTCAACTCATTTCATCAACAAAAAATAGTTTCCTCTCTTTCACAAAACAAACCGCTCCTTCATAAACCCACTTCTCCTCAACAATGGGAGATCTTTTACAGCAGAGAAGAACTCAAAATTCACTATTATTCTGGATTTGACTAATCCTTTAAAAACACATCTTACATCCTGTCCATATCCAGTATCTATCTTATGTTTCCTACTCAGAACACAATGACATCTATCAAGGCACAAGGCGAGACCCAAATGCAGACACAGGAGGCAGATGGTTGGAGTCTTACAATGTTTAATAATCCAAAGGGGTAGGCAAGAGAATGGTCGTGGACAGGCAAAAAGGTCAAAAGGGTCAAAACCGGGAGGACTAGAAAAAGGAGAATGCAAAAAGCAGGAGAACGGGAAAACCACAGGTTGACTTGGAAACAGACAAGACGAACTGTCACAGAGAGACAGGAAACACAGGGATAAATACACAGGCACAGAGAGACAGGAAACACAGGGATAAATACACAGGTACAGAGAGACAGGAAACACAGGGATAAATACACTGGTACAGAGAGACAGGAAACACAGGGATAAACACACAGGTACAGAGAGACAGGAAACACAGGGATAAATATACTGGTACAGAGAGACAGGAAACACAGGGATAAATACACTGGTACAGAGAGACAGGAAACACAGGGATAAATACACTGGTACAGAGAGACAGGAAACACAGGGATAAACACACAGGTACAGAGAGACAGGAAACACAGGGATAAATACACTGGGGAAAACAAGCAACACCTGGAGGGGGTGGAGACAGTAACGAGGACATGTGAAACAGATCAGGGTGTGATCACATCTTAGCTTGTCCCAAAATAAAATGTAACAGTTGACATTTTATTTTCTGTTGCTTGCTATATTGAAACCCCAAAACGAAACAGTGTTATTGAAAATCTCCCCTACAGCTGTAAATATAGACTCAAGTATTTCAAAGGGGCTTTATCCTCTCACACGCCATAAAACAGTGAAAAATGGTTTCCCTTATGTTGCAAAAAAGACATCCATCCCCAACATCTGATTTAATAACAGATACAAAAGCATTAACTGCAATGATGCCATGCAAAACCCTCCATTGCATGTCACCAGTGCCCTTTTGTAACTGTGGCTTGTACAATGCTCTCCATGCTGGCTTTACCTTGTCACCAAGGCCCAGTTTTACCCTCCAAGGAGTGTATTTTCTATTCTTCAATTTATCTTTATTCAAAACCTTGACACACCCCATATGTAAGTCTTTCCCATTCACCTCATCCAAACCCACCTCTTCCAACCCTCTCAAATACAGTAATAACGCCTTTCTTTCTGACTTTGGGATATTTGGTGAAATCCGTAGTCTTGGAAATGGGGCATTTTCATGTTGTACCTTCTTGTGATTATTAAGCATACACCACTCTTCTACTGACAGATCCTTCCAGCAGCTTCCCAGCAGTTGTCCGACAATCCTTTCCGACCTCAACCCCAAATGTTCAGCCCCCCGTCCTCCATCCATTAAGGTGGGCCCAGCCATGTCCATTAACTGTTTTAGGGTGATGATTTTGCCCTTCACCAGAATCTTCCTCCCTTACGCCCCCTGGCAAAGCCATGATCCCTCCAGACCATTTTCCAATCTGTAAAGCACAAGTTTTTCCCAATTTACCTTTGCAGAGGATATTCCCCTAAACCGCTCAACCATGAGACTCAAACTATCCACCTCTGCTTTATTTTTCACAAAAATTACTATATCATCAGCATAGGCCGAGAGACGAATAGGAGGAATATCCTCAGAAAGGTACACCCCTTCAATGCGACTTCTAATGCTATTTAGTAGTGGCTCTATAGCGATGGCATATAACATTCCTGGCAAAGAACACCCCTGCCAAATACCTCACTTTTAGTTTGTGGAAATGTGGAAGGAATGGAAGGAATGTAGAAGAATATAACACATTAGATCTGGTAAAAGATATTACAAAGAAAAAAACAACCGTTTCTTTTGTATTGTTTTGTACCATCATCTTTGAAATGCAATGCATAATGTATTATTCCAGCCCAGGTGCAATTTAGATTTTGGCAGCAATGTATGTGCAAAGTTTTAGACTGATCCAATGAACCATTGCATTTCTGTTCAAAACATTGTATCAAGACTGCCCAAATGTGCCTAATTGTTTATTAATAACTTTTCATGTTCAAAACTGTGCACTCTCCTCAAACAATAGCATGGTATTATTTCACTGTAATCGCTACTGTAAATTGGACAGTGCAGTTAGATTAACAAGAATTTCATCTTTCTGCCAATATCAGATATGTCTATGTCTGATATTTACCCACCAATCCTGAAGAAGTTAAAGGGAGCACTCAAGCCACCTTTAACTGTCAGTACACTTTCAATGTCACCATATATCACCCTGATCATGGCAATAAAACCAGAGCTAAAACCAAATTCCTCAAAAGTGTGCCATGAGTATTGATGCTCAACTCGGTCAAATGCCTTTTCCTGATCAATTGAAATTAATCCAGCATCCAACCCAAAAAATCCACAATCAGGAAAATGTTATTCCCTATTTGCCTACTGGGAACACAGTAGGACTGGTCCATGTGTATGATTTGCCCCATCAAGCCTTGAACAGGATATTATAATCAGTGCACAATAAAGCCACCGGGCCTCCAGTTCTTCACCTCCCTAGGATCACCCTTTTTTGGCAGTAGGGTGAGGACAGCCCTCCTGCAGCTTATCGGTAGTAACCCTCCGGTCAAACTATCGTTAACTACTGCTAGCCAATCCTCTCCCAACATGGCCCAAAAAGACTTTAAAAAGTCAATGGGAAGCCCATCAATGCTTGGTGCCCTTCCATTTCCATGCCGTTTAATGCAGTGTATAGCTCCTGCAAAGACAATGGTTGCTCTAGTTCAACCTGAGCTTCTGCAGCCACCTGTGGGAGCCCACCAAGGAACTGCTGTGTCACTGTTTTATTCTCTTTGTACTCACACTTGTAGAACTCAGCATAGAACTCTACTGTCCTCTTTCTAATTTCACTACGGCTAGTGAGCTCTTGTCCAACAGCTGATTTGAGGCAGTGAATAATTCTTGGTCCAGTCTTTTTCTCTAAACCAAAGAAAAATGTGGATGAGACATCCATTTCAAAGATTCCCTGAAACGTACTTCTCACCAATGCCCCCTGTGCTCTGATAGCCAGCAGGTCTCTTGAGGGCCTGAATATGGCGTCGGTCTCCTGTGGTCTCAACCAACGTCAGGAGTTCCACTATTTCAGACTCTAGGGCGTTTATTGATCTGGTGATGTCTCTGGTGACATTCATCGTGTACAGAATTGTTGAATCTGGATTTTCCCTAAATCCCACCACTGTTGAAGGGATACAAAACTGCCCTTTTCAGACCTCCACCTCTCCCAGAAAAAACTGAAACAGTTCCTGAAATGAGCATCACTCAATAAAGTTATATTATAATGCCAGTATGCGCTTGTGGGTTTTACAGCGTTAATGAACACCACCTCTGTTATTAAAAAATGATCAGAAAATCCCACTGAGGATTGATGCTCAAAACAATGAAACCTATCTAACCTGGTCAGAGAGATGGTGTTCTCTCTCATATGGGCCCGTGTGTACTGTCTCGTGCCTCAATGTTGGCTCCGCCAAATATCACACAGTTCATGTGTTACAATAAGGCATTTTAAAAAGTCCTTGAGGCTATATGAGGTTCTTTGTGGTTTCTATATAAATCACTGACTGTGGAGTTAAAATCCCCAGCAAGAAATGAATAATCTTCAGTGTTACATTTCTCAATGGTATTTGATAATGTCTCTAAAAAAGATACCCTCTCAACTACCACCCTGGGGCAAATACATGTATTAAACACATAGTGGTGTCTTCATACCTCGCTCTAATGCTCCACTACCACCCTGGGGCAAATACATGTATTAAACACATAGTGGTGTCTTCATACCTCGCTCTAATGCTCCACTACCACCCTGGGGCAAATACATGTATTAAACACATAGTGGTGTCTTCATACCTCGCTCTAATGCTCCACTACCACCCTGGGGCAAATACATGTATTAAACACATAGTGGTGTCTTCATACCTCGCTCTAATGCTCAACTACCACCCTGGGGCAAATACATGTATTAAACACATAGTGGTGTCTTCATACCTCACTCTAATGCTCAACTACCACCCTGGGGCAAATACATGTATTAAACACATAGTGGTGTCTTCATACCTCACTCTAATGCTCAACTACCACCCTGGGGCAAATACATGTATTAAACACATAGTGGTGTCTTCATACCTCACTCTAATGCTCCACTACCACCCTGGGGCAAATACATGTATTAAACACATAGTGGTGTCTTCATACCTCACTCTAATGCTCCACTACCACCCTGGGGCAAATACATGTATTAAACACATAGTGGTGTCTTCATACCTCGCTCTAATGCTCAACTACCTCTTCAACCTTATATGACAAAGGCAAAAACCCTTTTGAGAACTACACACCACTGCCCCCCCCCCCCCTCCTGTTGCCACAACTTCATTTTCAATATTACAACAACAAAAAAATACAGAGTAAGAGACAGAAAACACTTCACTTTACAGATTTAAGGCTGCGACTGAACTCTTTAATTTCCTTTAGAATTTAAATCACCTGTTACTCTCGTGACAACTTTCTTCAGTCTAGCGATTTCAGGGCTTGTCAAACCTCCCCGCGTTATTTTTGACATCAGAACCTTTTGCATATTCAATAAACAAATCACTTTCAGGAAAAACATCTGTTACATAATCCTACATATATTTCTTCCCTTTTGTCAATTTTAGAAATTGACGTACCTTCTCAATCCCATACCTCCCTTCCACCCCATTTCTCTCGCTATTTTGTTGTGATACGTCAGATGACTCACTCTCGCTATCCTCCCCAGAGGGAAATAGCACCATCACTTCAACCTGTTTATCCTCAACTGATTTATCAATCTCTACTTCCTGTTTATCCGCAACTGATTTATCAACCTCTACTTCCTGTTTATCCTCAACTGATTTATCAACCTCTACTTCCTGTTTATCCTCAACTGATTTATCAACCTCTACTTCCTGTTTATCCTCAACTGATTTATCAACCTCTACTTCCTGTTTATCCTCAACTGATTTATCAACCTCTACTTCCTGTTTATCCTCAACTGATTTATCAATCTCTACTTCCTGTTTATCCTCAACTGATTTATCAACCTCTACTTCCTGTTTATCCTCAACTGATTTATCAACCTCTACTTCCTGTTTATCCTCAACTGATTTATCAACCTCAACTTCCTGTTTATCCTCAACTGATTTATCAACCTCTACTTCCTGTTTATCCTCAACTGATTTATCAACCTCTACTTCCTGTTTATCCTCAACTGATTTATCAACCTCTACTTCCTGTTTATCCTCAACTGATTTATCAATCTCTACTTCCTGTTTATCCTCAACTGATTTATCAATCTCTACTTCCTATTTATCCTCAACTGATTTATCAATCTCTACTTCCTGTTTATCCTCAACTGATTTATCAATCTCTACTTCCTATTTATCCTCAACTGATTTATCAACCTCTACTTCCTGTTTATCCTCAACTGATTTATCAATCTCTCTTAGAATGATAACCTTCATTTCAATCTCCAGTTGAACTCCAATTCTCACCGGCTGTTTCCCCAGTCTCACCGGCTGTTTCCCCAGTCTCACTGGCTGTTTCCCCAGTCTCACCGGCTGTTTCCCCAGTCTCACTGGCTGTTTCCCCAGTCTCACCGTCTGTTTCCCCAGTCTCACCGGCTGTTTCCCCAGTCTCACTGGCTGTTTCCCCTCCCTCTTTGCTCTGATCCACCGTAAAAGCCCCTGTAGCCACACAACTCTCCTTTCCTACTTTTCCAACCACATCTGCCCACCTTCTCCCTTCCCCTGAACCCTTAGCATGTTCATTCCTTTGCGGTGGTGCACTAGCTGCACCAACGCTAGAACTGCTTCCAGGGTCTGCACGCTCGTTCTCGGGACAGTAACATACCAAATGTCCCTCTCTTCCCACAGCCAAAGTATTTAATTGATTCAGTAAAAGCATAGAGCACAATTAAATCCGTCAATCTTAAAACTGAATGCTAACTTCAGTTCGTCAGTATCCTTCTTTAAAATCATGTGCACTTATGAGACACGACATGTTTCAGGAAAGAAGATTTTCATCAAAAAATAACCTTTTTTATTGTAGATACAAGTTGACCATGAGGAGAGAACTCTCCCTACAACACTTCATAGATACAAGTTGACCATGAGGAGAGAACTCTCCCTCCAACACTTCATAGATACAAGTTGACCATGAGGAGAGAACTCTCCCTACAACACTTCATAGATACAAGTTGACCATGAGGAGAGAACTCTCCCTCCAACACTTCATAGATACAAGTTGACCATGAGGAGAGAACTCTCCCTCCAACACTTCATAGATACAAGTTGACCATGAGGAGAGAACTCTCCCTCCAACACTTCATAGATACAAGTTGACCCTGAGGAGAGAACTCTCCCTACAACACTTCATAGATACAAATTGACCATGAGGAGAGAACTCTCCCTACAACACTTCATAGATACAAGTTGACCATGAGGAGAGAACTCTCCCTCCAACACTTCATAGATACAAGTTGACCATGAGGAGAGAACTCTCCCTCCAACACTTCATAGATACAAGTTGACCATGAGGAGAGAACTCTCCCTCCAACACTTCATAGATACAAGTTGACCATGAGGAGAGAACTCTCCCTCCAACACTTCATAGATACAAGTTGACCATGAGGAGAGAACTCTCCCTCCAACACTTCATAGATACAAGTTGACCATGAGGAGAGAACTCTCCCTCCAACACTTCATAGATACAAGTTGACCATGAGGAGAGAACTCTCCCTCCAACACTTCATAGATACAAGTTGACCATGAGGAGAGAACTCTCCCTCCAACACTTCATAGATACAAGTTGACCCTGAGGAGAGAACTCTCCCTCCAACACTTCATAGATACAAATTGACCATGAGGAGAGAACTCTCCCTCCAACACTTCATAGATACAAGTTGACCATGAGGAGAGAACTCTCCCTCCAACACTTCATCTCCAACAAATGGTGGCACTTTAGAAAGTATTACTTTCTTTGCCGGATTCATAAGAGGAAATACTGACGTCTGTGTATTTGGTACGTTATTGTCTCGAGAACGAGCGTGCAATACAACACCATTCTCAACTATCGTATTCACCTTTTCAATGGAATCTAAGAATATCACCACAGCGCTATTCATCCTTGAGGCTGATTTTATGCTCTCATACCAATGATAGCGCCAACTGCAAAGCTACATTCTTCCACCGAACACCCTGCCGCAGCAGGAATCTTTACTTCATGCCGGCGGTTAAGTTTTTCAAACATCAACCCTCGTCTATGCTTCCCTTTGTAGTCTGTAATGGTTTGCAAGCCCTGCCACATCCGACGAGCGTCAGAATACGATTCATTCTTAGTCGATCTTAGTCCTGTATTGATGCTTTGCCTGTTTCATGGTTCGTTGGAGGGCATAACGGGATTTATTATAAGCTTCCGGGTTAGAGTCCAACTCCTTGAAAGCGGCAGCTCTAGCCTTTAGCTCAGTGCGGATGTTGCCTGTAATCCATGGCTTCTGGTTTGGGTATGTACGTACGGTCACTGTGGGGATGACGTCATCGATGCACGTATTGATGAATCCAATGACTGATGTGGTTTACTCCTCAATGCCATCTGAAGAATCCCAGAACATATTCCAGTCTGTGTTAGCAAAACAGTCCTGTAGCTCAGCATCTGCTTCATCTTACCACTTTTTTATTGATCTAGTCACTGGTGCTTCCTGCTTTAATTTTAGCTTGTAAGCAGGAATCAGGAGGATAGAATTATGGTCAGATTTGCCAAATGGAGGGCGAGGGAGAGCTTTGTAGCCGTCTCTGTGTGTGGAGTAAAGGTGGTCCAGAGTTTTTTCCCTCTGGTTGCACATTTAACATGTTGATAGAATTTTGGTAAAACTGATTTAAGTTTACCTGCATTAAAGTCCCCAGCTACTAGGAGTGCCGCCTCTGGGTGAGCGTTTTCCTTTTTGCAAATGGAGGAATACAGCTCATTCAATGCTGTCTTAGTGCCAGCCTCTGACTGTGGTGGTATGTAAACAGCTATGAAAAATACAGATGAAAACTCTCTAGATAGATAGTGTGGTCTACAGTTTATCATGAGATACTCTACCTCAGGCGACCAATAGCTTGAGACTTCCTTAGATAATGTGCACCAGCTGTTATTTACAAAAATACATAGTCCGCCGCCCCTTCTCTTACCAGACACCACTGTTCTATCCTGCCGGTACAGCGTATAACCAGCCACCCCTTGTCTTACCAGACACCACTGTTCTATCCTGCCGGTGCAGCGTATAACCAGCCGCCCCTTGTCTTACCAGACTCCGCTGTTCTATCCTGCCGGTACAGCGTATAACCAGCCAGCTGTATGTTGATAGTGCCGTCGTTCACCCACGACTCCGTGAAGCATAAGATATTACAGTTTTGAATGTCCCCGTTGGTAGTTTAATCTTGCGCGTAGGTCATCGATATTATTCTCTGAAGATTGCACGTTTGCTATCAGAATGGAAGGAAGTGGGGTTTATTTGATCCCCTACGAATTCCCAGAAGGCAGCCCGCCCTCTGGCTCCTTTTTCTCCGCTTCCTCTTCACGCAGATCAATGGGATCTGGGCCTGTTCCCAAGAAAACAGTATATCGTTCGCCTCGGGCTCGTCAGACTCGTTAAAATAAAAAAAGGATTCTGCCAGTCCATGGTGAGTAATCGCAGTCCTGATGTCCAGAAGTTATTTTCGATCATAAGGGATGGTAGCGGCAACATTATGTACAAAATAAGTTTAATACATAAGTTACAAACAACGCAAAAAACGAACAAAAAACTACAATCGGTTGGAGACATGTAAAATGTCTGCCTTCTTCTCTGGCGCCATTTTTACTTAATACTTGACACACTGGGAAGAATAAAAAAAAAAAAACAGTGAGTATACAGTGGCAGAATACTTGACCATTGTGACTGACTAAAAATTAAGGAAGGCTTTGACTATGTACAGACTCAATGAGCAAAGCCTTGCTATTGAGAAAGGCCTCCGTAGGCAGACCTGGCTCTCAAGAGAAGACAGGCTATGTGCACACTGCCCACAAAATGAGGTGGAAACTGATCTGCCAAATGTATGACCATATTAGAGAAACATATTTCACTCAGATTACACAGACCCACAAAGAATTCGAAAACAAACACAATTTTGATAAACTCCCATATCTACTGGGTGAAATACCACAGTGTGCCATCGCAGCAGCAAGTTAATGTTAACTGTTTATTTTTATTGTTTATTTCACTTTTGTTTATTATCTACTTCACTTGCTTTGACAATGTTAACCTATGTTTCCCATGCAAATAAAGACCTTAAATTGAATTGAATTGAGAAAGAGAAAGAGAAAGAGAGGGGCAGACAGAAAGGTAGGAAGGGAGGGAGAAAAGGAGGGAGGTGGAGAAAGAGTCCTTGTGAGAAATAGAGAAGATAGAATGTCTGGTTTTCTAATGATGTCAGAATAGAGACATGGTGCTAACTGAGAATAGAGACATGGTGATAACTGAGAATGGAGACATGGTGCTAACTGAGAATAGAGACATGGTGCTAACTGAGAATAGAGCCCGGAGGCTTCAGAGAGTTCTGAACCTGAAGCTGTCACTGTCCCAGCATCTCCTAATAACCTCAGTCACCCTTTTTGAATGAACACACACTCTCTCTCCTCTCCCTATCTCTCTGTCTCTCTCTCTCCCCTCTCCCTATCTCTCTCTCCCCTCGCCCTATCGCTCTCTCTCCCCATCTCTCTCCCTCCCCTCTCCCTGTCTATATTTCTCTCTCCCCTCTCCCAATCTCTCTCGTCCCCCTCTCCCTATCTCTCTCTCACCTCTCATTAATTCTCTCTGTCTCCCTCTTTCTCTCCCCTCTCTGTATCTCTCTCTCTCCTCTCCATAATCTCTCTCTCTCCCCTCTCTCTCTCCCCTCTCTCTCTCTCCCTCTCCCCATCTCTCTCTCTCTCTCTCTCTCCCATCTCTCTCTTTCTCCCATCTCTCTCTCTCTCTCCCATCTCTCATCTATCTCTCTCTCTCTCCTTCCATCCCTCTCTCAGTCGGTGTTGTGATAAGAAGAGCTGTGGCAACAGAAACGAGACGCCCTCTGACCCCGTCATCATTGACAGGTAAGCAGGCTCCACCCCTTTCACCGGTCCAGGTTGTCATGGTGATGTACCACTGTGCTGCCAGTGATTTGTACAGAGGAGGAAGGTGTGCCAGGGTGTGGGGTGTGGGGTGTGTGATGAGCATTCAGCAGCTCAGCGTTGCTTCTGTCAAGTCTTAGATGTTATGTGGAGTTGTCTCAGTGAAACAAGCTGAACCTCCAGCCTGTACTGTACTTTAAAAAAAAGCAAAGCAGTGCAATACAAACAACAACACAGAGTTACAAATGGAATAAACAAACGTACAGTCAATAACACAATAAAAAAGCCTGTATACACTGTGTGCAAATGTAGAAGAGTAGGGAGGTAAGGCAGTAAATAGATCATAGTAGCGAAGTAATTACAATTTAGCAAATTAACATGGGAGTGATAGATGGGCAGAGGATGATGTGCAAGTAGAAATACTGGTGTGCAAAAGAGCAGAAAAGTAAATAAAAACAATATGGGGATGAGGTAGGTAGTTGGATGGGCTATTTACAGATGGGTTGTGTACAGCTGCAGCGATCGGTAAACTGCTCAGATAGATGAGGCTTAAAGTTAGTGTGGGAGATATAAGTCTCCAACTGCAGCGATATTTGCAATTCATTCCAGTCATTGGCAGCAGAGAACTGGAAGGAAAGGTGGCCAAAGCAGGTGTTGGCTTTGGGGATGACCAGTGAGATATACCTGCTGGAGCGCGTGCTACGGGTGGGTGTTGTTATGGTGACCAGTGAGCTGAGATAAGGTGGAGCTTTACCTAGCAAAGACTTATAGATGACCTGGAGCCAGTAGGTCTG
Source organism: Salvelinus namaycush (assembly GCF_016432855.1). Taxonomy (NCBI): domain Eukaryota; kingdom Metazoa; phylum Chordata; class Actinopteri; order Salmoniformes; family Salmonidae; genus Salvelinus; species Salvelinus namaycush. The sequence goes on from NW_024058277.1 coordinate 39,058, forward strand.
ATGACGAATATGTACCGAGGGCCAGCCGACGAGAGCATACAGGTTGCAGTGGAGGGTGGTATATGGGGCTTTGGTGACAAAATGGATAGCACTGTGATAGACTGCATCCAGTTTGCTGAGTAGAGTGTTGGAGGCTATTTTGTAAATGACATCGCTGATGTCGAGGATCGGTAGGATAGTCAGTTTTACGAGGGTATGTTTGGCAGCGTGAGTGAAGGAGGCTCTGATTCGAAATAGGAAGCCGATTCTAGATTTAATTTTGGATTGGAGATGTTTAATATGAGTCTGGATGGAGAGTTTACAGTCTAGCCAGACACCTAGGTATTTGTAGTTGTCCACATATTCTAAGTCAGAACCGTCCAGAGTAGTGATGCTAGTCGGGCAGGTGCGGGCAGCGATCAGTTGAAAAACATGCATTTAGTTTTACTAGCGTTTAAGAACAGTTGGAGAGAGAAAAGGATAGAGAAGAGAGAGAAGAGAGGGGAGAGAAAAGAGAAGAAATAGGAGAGAGGAGAGATAGAAGAGAGAGAAGAGAGAGAGAGGAGAGAGAGGAGAGACAGGAGAGAGAAGAGAGAGGAGAGCGAGGAGAGAGAAGAGAGGAGAGAAGAGAGGAGATAGGAGAGTAAGAGAGGAGAGAGAGGAGAGAGAAGAGAGAGAGGAGAGAGAGAGGAGAGAGAAGAAAAGAGAGGAGAGAGAGAGGAGAGAGAGGAGAGAGAAGAGTGGAGAGAGAGGAGAGGAGAGGGGAGAGAGGGGAGAGAGGAGAGGAAAGAGAGCAGAGGAGAGAGAGGAGAGGGGGGAGAGGAGAGGAGAAAGGAGAAATGAGAGAGCAGAGAGAGAAGAGAGAAGAGTGGAGAGAGAGGAAAGAGAGCAGAGGAGAGAGAGGATAGGGGAGAGAGGAGAGAGGAGAGAGGAGAGAGGAGAGAGGAGAGAGGAGAGAGGCTGGTGTACAGCATTGGAGAAGTGGTTATAAGACTGTTTCTTAAAGAAGTTGAAGAAGGGGAAGTTGCCATGGTACAGTACAAGTCACAAGTTTGAACACTACTCATTCACTACCCTACTCATTCAAGGATTATTTTGTATTATTTTATATTTCTACATTGTAGAATAATAGTGAACACATCAACACTATGAAATAACACATATAGAGTCATGTAGTAAACAAAAAGGTGTTAAACAAATCAAAATATATTTTATATTTCAGATTCTTTAAAGTAGCCACCCTTTGCCTTGATGACAGCTTTGCACACTCTTGGTATTCTCTCAACCAGCTTCTGGAATTATTTCCCAATAGTCTTGAAGGAGTTCCCACATATGCTGGGCACTTGTTGGCTGCTTTTCCTTTACTCTGCGGTCCAACTCAACTCAAACCATCTTGAGGTTGGGTGATTGTGGAGGGCAGGTCATCTGATGCAGCACCTGGAGGTGTGTTGGGTCATTGTCTTGTTGAAAAACAAATGATAGTCCCACTAAGCGCAAACCAGATGGGATGGTGTATTGCTGCAGAATGCTGTGGTAGCCATGATGGTTAAGTGTACCTTGAATTCTAAATACATCACCGACAGTCTCACCAGCAAAGCACCACCACACCATCACACCTCCTCCTCCATGCTTCACGGTGGGAACCACACCATCACACCTCCTCCTCCATGCTTCACGGTGGGAACCACACCATCACACCTCCTCCTCCATGCTTCACGGTGGGAACCACACCATCACACCTCCTCCTCCATGCTTCACGGCTGGAACCACACCATCACACCTCCTCCTCCATGCTTCACGGTGGGAACCACACATACGGAAATCATCCATTCACCTACTCTGTGTCTCACAAAGACAAAAATCTCATATTTGGACTCATCAGACCAAAGTACAGATTTCCACCTGTCTAATGTCCATTGCTCGTGTTTCTTGGCCCAAGCAAGTCTCTTCTTCTTTTTGGTGTCCTTTAGTAGTACTTTCTTTGTAGCAATTCAACCACAAATGCCTGATTCACGCAGTCGCCTCTGAACAGTTGATGTTGAGATGTGTCTGTTACTTGAACTCTGTGAAGCATTTATTTGGGCTGTAATTTCTGAGGCTGGTAACTCTAATGAACTTATCCTCTTCAGAATACGTAACTGTGGTTACCTCTTGCTTATTTGAGATGTTCTTGCCATAATATGGACTTGGTCTTTTACCAAATAGAGCTATCTTCTGTAGGCCACCCCTACCTTGTCACAACACAACTGATTGGCTCAAACGTATTTAGATGGAAAGAAATTCCACAAATTAACTTCTAACAAGGCACACCTGTTAATTGAAATGCATTCCAGGTGACTACCTCATGATGCTGGTTGAGAGAATACCAAGCGTGTGCAAAGCTGGGTTCAAGGCAAAGGGTGGTGTAAGGGAGTGCGTAACTGGCGGCAGGGAAGTCAGGCGCAGGAGAGAAAAACTGGGTAATCAACAGAGCAGTTTTATTCATAAAACCACCGGAAACAGCAACAATAAACAAATGGGTGCAAACCCCGGCGCGCACCAGAGAAAACGTGCACATGCACATGCACTTACAATAAACAATTCCGCACAAAGACATGGGGGGGAACAGAGGGTTAAATACACAACATGTAATGAGGGATATTGAGACCAGCTGTGTGAGAAGACAAGACAAAACAAATGGAAAATGAAAAGTGGATCGATGATGGCTAGAAGACCGGCAACGCCGACCGCCGAGCACCGCCCGAACAAGGAGAGGAACCGACTTTGGCGGAAGTTGTGACAGGTGGCTACTTTGAAGAATCTCAAATATAAAATACATTTGTTTAACACTTTTTTGGTTACTACATGATTCCATGTGTGTTATTTCATACTTTGATGTCTTCACTATTATTCTACAATGTAGAAAATAGTAAAAATAAAGAAAATCCCTTGAATGAGTAGGTGTATCCAAACTTTTGACTAGTACTCTATAATTAAGTGTTAAGGCCCAAAAGGTTGTGGTATTTTGCCAATATACCAAAGCGAAGGGCCATTCTTAAGCATGACGCAAAGCGGCGGTTTATTGACCATATATCATGAACCCCCGAGGTGCCTTATTGCTCTTATAAACTGGTTACCAACCTAATTTGAGTAGTAAAAATAAATGTTTTGCCATACCCATGTCATATGGTCTGATATACCACGGCATTCAGCCAATCAGTATTCAGGACTTGAACCACCCAGTTTATAATTGAGTCTGTTCCAGCCTCATACACTCATTGCACAAAACATTAGGAACACCTGCTCTTTCCGTTACATAGACTGATTAGGTGAATCCAGGTGAAAGCTATGATCCCTTATTGATGTCAATTGTTAAATCCACTTCAATCGGTATATATGAAGTGGAGGAGGCATGTTAAAAAAGGAATGTTAAGCCTTGAGACATGGATTGTGTATGTGTGCCATTCAGAGGGTGAATGGGCAAGACAAAAAAGTAAGTGCTTTTGAACAGGGTATGGTAGTAGGTGCCAGGCGCACTTGTTTGTATCAAGAACTGCAACACTGCTGGGTTTTTCAAACTCAAAACTCAATTTCCTGTGTGTATGGAGAATGGTCCACCACCCAAAGGACATCCAGCCAACTTGACACAACTGTGGAAAGCATTGGAGTCGACATGGGCAGAACGCTTTCGCCACCTTGTACAGTCCAGGCCTTTAAAACTGAAGGCTGTTCTGAGGGCAAAAGGGTGTGCAACTCAATATTAGGAAGGTGTTCAGTGTAGTTTGTTTCCTTGTTTGTGGAAATGCTGAATGGGCTGCTACAACTGATAAGAATATAGTGCTGCAAAATGAGCAAGCAAGTACATCCTCTCAATCAATCAAATGTATTTATAAAGCCCCTTTTACATCAGCCGATATTAAAAAGGTGCTCCTTTCTCCTTCTGTCCTTCTCTCTCTTTTCTCACCTGACCTATTTTCTAATCCAGGAGGTGTGTGAGATGGAGAGGAAAATGAGGAAATGTTTTTTCTGTGTCCTAATTTGATGTTAGCTATTGCTGCCCTCACACCTGAGCCTCAGCACAGCCCAACACATCACAGTCCAGAACAGTCCAGCCCAGCACAACACATCACAGTCCAGCACAGTCCAGCCCAGCACAACACAGCCCAACATAGTCCAGCACAGTCCAACACATCACAGCCCAGCACATCATAGCACAACACAGCCCAGCACAGTCCTACACATCACAGCCCAGCATAGCATAAACCTGTTGAGGACAGAGGGCGCTGTTTTCACTTTGGGGGAAAATCGTGCCCAATTTAAACGGCCTCGTACTCAATTCTTGCTCGTACAATATGCATATTATTATTACTATTGGATAGAAAACACTCTCTAGTTTCTAAAACCGTTTGAATTATATCTGTGAGTAAAACAGAACTCCTTTTGCAGCAAACTTCCTGACAGGAAGTGGAAAATCTGAAATCGATGCACTCTTCAGGGGCTGCCTATTAAAGTCCTTGTTATTTATTAGTTTAGATGCACTTCATACGTCTTCCACTAGATGTCGACAAGCAGTGAGAGGAGAAATTGAGTGTGTAACTTGATCTGGACTCGAATTATAGCTCTTGGCATGACGTGTCACCAGTTTCCTGTTTTCTGGAGAGCGCGAGGAGGGACCTGGATTTGCCTTCTGATAAGCTGCCGTTATGGACGACTAATATCTCCGGCTTTGATTTTATTTGATACATGTGACAATATCATCGTAAAGTATGTTTTTTCAATATAGTTTAATCAGATTATTGAAATTTTTTCGGGAGTTTTGCCGTGTTCCGTTCTCTTCCGTTTGTTGACATGGAGAGATTCGCGCCACTTGGCAAGTGTGCTTGCTAAATCGAGAGGGAAAAAGGCCGTTCTAAATCCAAACAACGATTGTTCCCGACAAAGGACCCCTTGTACAACATTCTGATGAAAGATCAGCAAAAGTAGGACCCATTTTATGATGCTATTTCATATATCTGTCGAACATGTTGTGCTAGTCGTTTGCGCCCAGCTTTTGGGTACTCTCTCGCTATACCTAAGCTGGATGTCGTAATGAAGTTATTTTTAGAATTCTAACACGGCGATTGCATTAAGAACTAGTGTATCTATCATTTCCTATACAACATGTATTTTTTAGTTATGTTTATGAATAGTCATTTGGTCACAATATGTGTGTCAGAAAAAGTGTCAGAAAAATATCCGGACGTTGTGGGAAAAAGTAGCTACGTTAGCACAATGTATAACCACTGATTTCAGCTCTAAATATGCACATTTTCAAACAAAACATAAGTGTATGTATAACTTGATGTTATAGGACTGTCATCTGATGAAGCTTATCAAGGTTAGTCAAAAATTATATATCTTTTGCTGGTTTGTCACGATCGCTAACTTTTACTACTGGGGAATGGCTTGTGTTTCTGGCTATTGTGGTAAGCTAATATAACGCTATATTGTGTTTTCGCTGTAAAACACTTAATAAATCTGAAATATTGGCTGGAATCACAAGATGCCTGTCTTTCATTTGCTGTACACCATGTATTTTTCAGAAATGTTTTATGATGAGTATTTAGGTATTTGACGTTGGTGTCTGTAATTATTATGGCTGCTTTCGGTGCAATTTCTGATTGTAGCTGCAATGTAAACTATGATTTATACCTGAAATATGCACATTTTTCGAACAAAACATAGATTTATTGAATAACATGTTATAAGACTGTCATCTGATGAAGTTGTTTGTTGGTTAGTTTGGTTGGTTCTTGGTTAGTTAGGTTGGCTTTGTGCATGCTACCTGTGCTGTGAAAAATGTCTGTCCTTTTTTGTATTTGGTGGTGAGCTAACATAAATATACGTGCTGTTTTTGCTGTAAAACATTTAAAAAATCGGACATGTTGGCTGGATTCACAAGATGTGTACCTTTCATTTGCTGTATTGGACTTGTTAATGTGTGAAAGTTAAATATTTCTAAAAAATATATTTTGAATTTCACGCTCTGCCTTTTCAGTGGAATGTGGGAGGAGTTCCGCTGGCGGAACGCCAGAGTCAGACAGGATAACACAGCCCAACACAGTCCAGCACAGTTCAGCACAGCCTAGCCCAGCACAGCATAGCACAGCCCAACATGGCCCAGCACAGCCCAGTGCAGCCAAATATTACAGCCCAGCACCACCCAACACAGCCCACACCGCCCAGCACAGCCCACACCGCCCAGCACAGCCCAACACATCCCTATTTCCTACTTTTTAGCTACTTTGGAACTACTTAGCATGTTAGCTAACCCTCACCTTAACCCTCACCTTAACCCTAACGTAACCCTAACCTCTAACCCTAACCCCTAGCCTAGCTAACGTTAGCCATCTAGCTATTGTTAGCCACAACAAATTGGAATTTGTAATATATCAGTTGTTTTGCAAATTCGGAACATATACGAATTGTAATTAATTTCATATGAAATGGATGATGGACATCCACAAATGAATACATACCATATAAAATGTAACATATCATACTAATTGGAGTGTCTCGGATTTACATTTAGTATGTTACGTCTAGTCCTGAGACCAGGTTGGCCCAACACAGCACATACAGTAACTTCATTCATCGACTGATCAGATCAGAGTTTCACTATAGGATTAACTGTGTGTGAAGGGTTAACATGCTGCCAGCTTGGCTCAGTCAAACTACTGGGAGGACAGGGGTAAACCCCTATGCAAAGAGAGATGAACACACACACAGTGATGGGCAGGCTGAAGCTGTGGTGTTGGGGTGCAGCTGTCTCAGAGCGCTGAGGTGAGGCCTTCCACTTCACTGGAGCAGAACAGTGGTCACACAAACACACATGCACACAAAATACACACACACACTGGACAGAGTTCACACGTGTATTTATTTCAGTTTCAGTTGAGCTCATCTCTCTCCACGCCAGAGAAGTCTTCAATCAACTCAACTCTCCACTTAACAATCACTCTACTGTAGACAATAGGCACACACACACACACACACTAAATCAAAAGCTATTTTCTTTGCTCTGATTGGTAATTCATCTTGTGAACTGCAGCTTTGGTCTGAGCTGTTTTCGGACGTTTGTGTGTGTGTCTTTGTGTGCGTGGGTGTGTTTTTTTTTTATTTTTATTATTATTATTATTTTTTTTATATATATATATTATTATTTTTTTGTATTTTTTTTGGGGGGGGTGGATCAGCTTAATATTGCGGAAAGAATGTTGCTTCCAATGTAATTGTCTGCATCATTTCCAATCCCCCATATTTTTTTGGGTAAATATATATATCCATTCACGTATGCATACATATACACATATATACATACACATACCTACATAGACATACATACTTTTTTTAAAAGAGTATACCTTTATTATTATTCCCCGCAAACCCTACCACCGATCCCCCAGTTGGAGTAAACTGATAAACATTTCTGTTTTTACCTTCAATTTATACATCTTATACACATTTTACAGACACAGTCTACTTTATAATAGTTCTCTCTTGTTTGTTCTTAGTCCTTCCTCTATTTCTGTTGTCCATCCAGTTTGATTTCCACTTGTAACTGTGCTATTTCACAATAGCTCCGCACCTATACACATTTCACAGATCCCGTATGCCCTACATTGTTTATCTTGTTATTAGTCCCACCCTTCAGCTCCACTCAACCTTTCCCATCTATCTTCCAACATCATCCATTTCGGATTTTTATTTGCCATATATTTTTCAACTGTGCTGTGATGCTTCACAAAAGATTTGAATCTTCCTATTCTCATAGCTTCCACGGATTGTAAATTAAAAATAAACATTTTTGCTAAAATAATTATTATATTATTGATTGATTGACTATGGCTTTTCAAATCCCCCAGTATTGCTATCTGTAGCGTTAGTTCTACGCAAATGTTGCAATTCTTCAACCATTCCTGGACCTGTGACCAAAAACGAGCTACATGCGGACAATACCAAAATAAATGGTCTAATGACTCTGCCTCCTCACAGCAGAATCTACAGAGCTGGGAAGATTGTATCCCCCATATATATAACATTCTATTAGTTGCAAGAATTTTGTACAATAATTTGAATTGAAAAATTCGAAGTTTTGAATCCGGCGTTGTTTTGCGTATCAATTCATAAACCATGTGCCATGGAATGGGTACATCGAAAATCTCTTCCCAACTATTTTGCAATTTATATGGCACAGCTGTAAGTTTTTTGGTCCTTAAATGAAATTGGTATATGTTTTTATTTATCACACTTTTCTTTAACCATTTATGTTCTTTAATATAAGGCCGACATACAAGTTCCTTACTTTTATCCCCTTCTACCTGCCTCTTCCATTTTTGTGGTAATGCTGCAATTAATTGGTTGTAATTTTGGGTAGAGCAGACATTTCCATATGTCTGTGTTAGCTGCATGTGTGACATTACTCCACCAGTCCTATTTATGATATCATTCACAAAAATTATACCTTTTTTAAACATTTCTTCGATAAATACAGTTTTTTTATCAATTACTATATTTGAATTTAACCACAAGATTTGTTGTACTATTTGTTCCGTCCTTTCAGGTGGATTAAACTGAAATTGCAACCAACTTTCTAAGGCTTGTTTAAAAAATAAAGATATTTTGGAGATTATTTCCTTTTCAAGCAACCGAAAGTGAGCAGGTGTAATCTGAATAAAGGGAAAAAGGCCCTTCTTGAACATAGGATGAGACATTCGTACCAATCTACTAGAGAACCAGTTTGGATTTAAGTATAACTTTTGTATGACTGATGCCTTTAGTGAGAGGTCTAATGCTTTAATATTTAATAATTTCTGCCCTCCGAATTCATATTCGTTATATAAATAGGCCCTTTTAATTTTATCTGGCTTGCCGTTCCAAATAAAATTGAATATTTTTTGTTCATATAATTTAAAAAGCAGGTCACTAGGTGTAGGCAAAACCATAAGCAAATAGGTAAACTGTGATATGATTAAAGAGTTAATCAGGGTGATTTTCCCACAAATAGACAGGTATTTTCCTTTCCATGGTAGCAAGATCTTATCTATTTTTGCTAACTTTCTATAAAAATTTATTGGAGTGAGATCATTTCTTTCTTTTGGGATTTGTATACCGAGTATGTCCACATCTCCGTCAGACCATTTAATTGGTAAACTACATGGCAATGTAAAATGTGTATTTTTTAGTGATCCAATACGTAATATGGTACATTTATCATAATTTGGTTTTAATCCAGAGAGGATAGCAAATGTATCTAGATCCTCTAAGAGGCCGTGGAGAGATTCTAGTTGTGGTTTTAAAAGAAAACATGAATCATCAGCGTACAATGACACCTTAGTTTTTAGGCCCTGGATTTCTAATCCCTTAATATTAATGTTTGATCTAATTTTAACAGCTAACATTTCGATGGCAATAGTAAATAGATATGCCGATAGTGGACAACCTTGTTTTACTCCTCTAGATAGTTTAAAACTTTCTGAGATGTAGCCATTATTTACTATTTTACACCTAGGGTTACTATACATAATTTTTACCCATTTTATAAGAGATTCCCCAAAATTGAAATATTCTAGGCATTTATATATAAACTCCAGTCGTACTTTATCAAAAGCCTTTTCAAAATCAGCTATGAAAACCAGGCCTGGTGTCCCCGATATTTCATAGTGTTCTATTGTTTCCAGTACTTGCCTTATATTATCTCCAATGTATCGTCCATGTAAAAAACCTGTCTGATTAGGATGAATAATATCTGACAAAACTTTTTTTATTCTATGCGCCAAGCATTTTGCTAGGATTTTTGCATCACAACACTGACGTGTAAGAGGTCTCCAATTTTTTAAATGGACTTGATCTTTATATATACCACTTGGGTCCTGTTTCAGTAATAATGATATCACACCTTCTTGTTGCGTGTCTGATAATCTATCATTTATATAGGAGTGGTTAAAACAAGCTAATAATGGTCCTTTGAGTATATCAAAAAAATGTTTGTATACTTCCACTGGTATGCCATCCAGTCCTGGAGTTTTCCCATCCTTAAAGGCCCCAATTGCATCAAGTAGTTCCTCCTCTGTAATTAGGCCTTCACATGAGTCTTTCTGTACAGATGTTAATTTTACCTTATTATTAGGGAAAAAATCCATACAATTAGTTTCAGTTAGTGGAGATGGAGGAGCCTGAAACGAAAACATATTCTTAAAGTACTTTACTTCCTCTTTCAAAATATCATTTGGTGAATCATGCGTGACTCCATCATTTGTAACAAGTTTTAATACGTTTTTTTTGGTAGCATTTCTATATTGAAGATTGAAAAAGAATTTGGTGCATTTTTCCCCATATTCCATCCAGTTCGCTTTATTTTTATAATATATTACACTGGATCTTTCTTGAATAAGTTCCTCCATTTCTTTTTGTTTTTCCTCTAACTTATTCTGTGCCTCTATGGTACCGTTTTTATTGTTATCTAACTGTACTGTTAGTCCTTCAATTTCCTTTGTTAATATGGACTCTTTTGATCGAAATTGCTTTTGTTTTATAGATGAGTACTGAATTGCATGGCCTCTAAAGGCACACTTAAAAGTGTCCCATACAATATGGGGATCTGCTGTACCTATGTTATGTCTAAAAAAGTCAGTTATAAATTCTTCTGTCCTAGTTCTAAACAATTTATCATCTAGTAGGCTTTGATTAAATTTCCAATATCCTCGCCCACGTGGAAATTCTGTAAGAGTAATATATATGCCAATTATGTGATGGTCCGACCGCATTCTGTCCCCTATCAAACACTTTTTAACTTTTGGTGCCAGAGAGAATGATATAAGAAAGTAGTCAAGGCGACTAGCTTGATTAAGCCTCCGCCATGTATATCTCACTAGGTCAGGGTATTTAAGTCTCCATATATCCACTAATTCCAATATATCCATGACATTCCTGATTTCCTTAAGTGCCTGAGGGTGATAGTTTGTAGTGTGATTTCCTTTCCGGTCCATAGAGGTATTTAAGACCGTATTAAAATCTCCCACTATAATAATAGAGTCTAGTGTTGCTTGTAGAGTTGATACATTCTTATATATATTGTCAAAGAAGCTTGGATCATCATTATTCGGACCGTATAGGTTAATAAGCCATATATGTTTATTGTCCAATAACATATTTAAAATAATCCATCTACCTTGAGGATCTGTTTGGACAAGTTGCACATTTGGATCAAAGTTATTATTAATTAAAACCATCACCCCTTTTGAATTTCTTTGCCCATGGGAGAAATATATTTCGCCCCCCCAGTTCTTTTTCCACAAAACTTCATCTAAAACTGTCGAATGGGTTTCCTGTAAACAGTAGATATTATAATCCTTCTCTTTTAGCCAGGTAAATACTGATCGTCTTTTCTTATTATCTGCTAAGCCATTACAATTGTAACTGGCTATACTTATTTCACCACTTACCATAATGAGACACACCTTTCAATTATTTTTATCAAAATATATGTTTGTAAACGTCCTATTAAAAAGTAACATAATGATTGAGTGTCTATATAGTTGTACCATGACATTTGCATCTCCACTAAGCAAACCTCCAATTGGTCCCCACTATTCCACCCGCCAAAAGCCCCCATCTCGAGTTGGGTTGTCATCCCAATGCCCGGCAGACCACCCCCGACCCCCCGCATCGCACAGCCCCGGACCGACTGGGATCCATCCTTCGAAAAGTGCACACAGCGCCATCCACCGAACCGAAGCAGATCCATTGCCAAATGCATTTCCATCGCCCTCACCTCGATTTTTATTTCATATTGCTGTGAATCATCCTCTATAGTCCCTAACATCTTTTACTTCTTCCTTCGCAACAGTTGTGGGATACACACATACACCCACACACATTCAGCCCTTACCCCCACACAACCATAAGCTCACCCTCTCAACAATTGCACCATCCCAGAGCCCAACTCAAGATGGGTCATGATTTACAAATGTACTTGCAGTTGCAGCTGCATGAGAAGGCCTGCAAGACCGCGCAAAAAATGAGCATAAATGTAGAGATTTATTTACCATTGTCACATCCTAGATGATGGAGGTCAAATGTACACCTTCTTCCTGAAACACCCACAATAAGGTCATCCATTTTGACCATGTTCCCAAGCATCTCCATGCAGTCCGACTTGATTTCGTGCCACCAGGGCCACAATAATATACCCCCTCTCTGAATGTCCGAGTGTGACCCCCTCCCCATGGGTTACTGCAGCTAGTGTTGCCAGCACTGCCACTGCCTGGGTGGGGGCACCCCACCGGAATCCCCACCGGCTAGGTACAAGGTCGTCAAGGTTCTCATTAGCAGCTTTGAGAATTTCCTTGTATATTATGCTCTCCCTTTAGGGGGCTTTGGCTTTGCAGGACCAACCCTGCCAAGCAGGCTCAGAATCTTGAGGGGGCAGTGCTGCTCTTGGTCCCTGACCTCATTTTGGCTGCATACAGACCGCTTACAGCATGCACATAAAACAGTTAGGGACTTCTCCTTAGTATCTGGGCCATTCATGTGGGTGTCTAGGGTATAGGGCCATGGACCGTACCATTAAAATAGGATAATAAATAATTAGATATAATTTATTTTAAAAATGTAGTTCCCCATGATAGGACAATAAATAAATAAGACGTATAATTCATTATAAAAGTATATCCATCATCTGAACAACATTGAAAGCCCTCTCATACCCGGCTCACAGCAATACACTGGCTCTGGGATATGCAACTATTTCATTACTCACTCAACTTTCCAAACATAACAAATAAAAATAAACACACACCACACCATCCACACATACTGTGCCTTCTGTTTACTTAGTTTTTATCTTCACTATGTAGAAATAGAGCTTGTGTTCAATTAGTTATATGTGAAGATTTATAGAAAAGCTATATTTTGTATTGTTACAATCAATAACCGGGCTTGAATTGTGTTTATTTTCCTCATCTATGAGAACTTTGTAATTTTTAAAATAACCATGGAGTAATCTTTGTGTCTCTGAACAACTGGTTATCAATATATAGTTTATCAACGACGAGAGCTACTCGTTTCGCTTTTAATCTATTTTCTTTGAAAATTGGATACAGAACTTTGCGCCGTTCTGCAATTTCTTTCGGAAACTGATCATTCATGCCAATTTTGGTCCCAGCAAGTCTTTTACCCAGGCTTTTAACCATTATTTTATCTTTAAATGAAGCAAATTTGGCAACGATTGGGCGTTCGTACCTCTGCCCTCTCTGTCCGAGGCGGTGTACACGTTCAAGTTGGATCTTATCGATAACTTCGCGTGGAATCTGAAGCGCTGCAAAAAGGAACTCTCTAACTACAGATTCAGGAACCTCTCCTTCTTTCTCTTGGATACCTGTAAGTACCAAATTCTCTCTCATGGATCTAGTTTGTATGTCCAGTAAGCATTCCTTCAGAACGTTGTTCTCCTTTTTAAATTCATTCATTTCGGTTTCAATCTTATTGACTGTCCCTTTTAGCGCGTGTGTTTCCTTCTCCAAAGCCGCAGCTTTTTCATCACTCATCTCTAGGCTTGCCTTCAACTCTTTTATATCTTTACTAACTAATTCAAGTATACCCAGTTTGTCATTTATTGATTTTAACAGATCGGTTTCGACCTTTACCATTGCCGGTGGTGAGAATATTAGATCATCAGTGTCGGTTGAGGAGTCACGTTTTCGTTTTTGAATCGGTTCCCCTGTCTTACTCTCCGTCATGTTTGGGTGTTGCTTGTTTTCGTAATATTTGTCGATAAATGTCTCTAGTCTTAGGATTTGTTTTGTGTTATTATCCAGATTGAAGGTTATCACCCACCAGATTATTTAGTGCTAATATTTTAGTCTAATTTAGCAGATATTTCGAATATTATGTTTTATCTTGAGGTGCTCTACATAACTTCGTTCAGTCCGCCATTACCTTTACGTTACCTTTACGTCCGCCGTCTACGTCCTACGTACCTACCTACGCATAATTTTACCCTGTCGTGGGTGTGTTTGTATGTGTGTGTGTTTGTGTGCGTGGGTGTGTTTGTATGTGTGTGTGTCTTGAAGGAGATTTCCTGGCAAGTGTGTGTGTGTCTTGAGTGAAGAATGTCAAACAGGAAGCGCTCCTCCCGGGTAAAGTGATGTCATCGCTAGCAGCTTCCTGTTTCAGAAGTTCCATCTCTGCTTCCCTCCATCCATATCCCTCTCTCTCTCTCTCACTCCATCCCTCTCTCCCTCCATAAATACATCTGCCTCTGTCTCCCTCCATCCCTCTCTCTCTCTCTCCCTCCATCCCTCTCTCCCTCCATCCCTCTCTCCCTCCATAAATACATCTGCCTCTTTCTCCCTCCATACCTACATATGCCTCCCTCTCCCTCCATCCCTCTCCCTCTCTCTCTCTCTCCCTCCATCCCTCTCTATCTTTCTCTTCCCCCATCCATCTCCCTCTCGCTTGCTGGCTCATCGCTATGCAGACAGACCTTCCCTAAGGTGCTGGTCGCTTCACAGCACTGCCCTGCAAATACACACACACACACACACACACACACACACACACACACACACACACACACACACACACACACACACACACACACACACACACACACACACACACACACACACACACACACACACACACACACACACACACACACACACACATACAATGACCTGCAGTTCAGTGCATGTGTTTGGTCTGGGGGACTGATGGGGAGAGTTGTGATTGACAGGTGAGAGTTGGGAGGCCGAGGCTGTTTTAAAACATCCCAGCCCACCTTGCTCTCTCTCTCTCTCTCCCTCTCTCTCTCTCTCTCTCTCTCTTTATAAGTAAAACTCCCCTTCTCTGAAGTCCACTCCTTAATCATTGTTCTTTCACTTTCATTTTACCTCTCACCTTTCTTTCGTTTGTGTTGTGTGTTGGGAATGAAGGGATGTATCAGGCCAGAGTAGAGCTGGAGAATGAAGGGGTGTATCAGACCAGAACAGAGCTGGAGAATGAAGGGGTGTATCAGGCCAGAGCAGAGCTGGAGAATGAAGGGGTGTATCAGGCCAGAGCAGAGCTGGAGAATGAAGGGATGTATCAGGCCAGAGCAGAGCTGGAGAATGAAGGGGTGTATCAGGCCAGAGCAGAGCTGGGGAATGAAGGGGTGTATCAGACCAGAGCAGAGCTGGGGAATGAAGGGGTGTATCAGGCCAGAGTAGAGCTGGAGAATGAAGGGGTGTATCAGGCCAGAGCAGAGCTGGGGAATGAAGGGGTGTATCAGGCCAGAGCAGAGCTGGAGAATGAAGGGATGTATCAGGCCAGAGCAGAGCTGGAGAATGAAGGGGTGTATCAGACCAGAGTAGAGCTGGAGAATGAAGGGGTGTATCAGGCCAGAGCAGAGCTGGAGAATGAAGGGATGTATCAGACCAGAGCAGAGCTGGGGAATGAAGGGGTGTATCAGGCCAGAGCAGAGCTGGAGAATGAAGGGGTGTATCAGACCAGAGCAGAACTGGGGAATGAAGGGGTGTATCAGAACAGAGCTGGGGAATGAAGGGGTGTATCAGACCAGAGCAGAGCTGGAGAATGAAGGGGTGTATCAGGCCAGAGCAGAGCTGGGGAATGAAGGGGTGTATCAGGCCAGAGCAGAGCTGGAGAATGAAGGGGTGTATCAGGCCAGAGCAGAGCTGGGGAATGAAGGGGTGTATCAGGCCAGAGCAGAGCTGGAGAATGAAGGGGTGTATCAGGCCAGAGCAGAGCTGGGGAATGAAGGGGTGTATCAGACCAGAGCATAGCTGGAGAATGAAGGGGTGTATCAGGCCAGAGCAGAGCTGGGGAATGAGGGGGTGTATCAGACCAGAGCAGAGCTGGGGAATGAAGGGGTGTATCAGGCCAGAGCAGAGCTGGAGAATGAAGGGGTGTATCAGGCCAGAGCATAGCTGGGGAATGAAGGGATGTATCAGGCCAGAGCAGAGCTGGGGAATGAAGGGGTGTATCAGACCAGAGCAGAACTGGAGAATGAAGGGATGTATCAGGCCAGAGCAGAGCTGGAGAATGAAGGGGTGTATCAGGCCAGAGTAGAGCTGGAGAATGAAGGGGTGTATCAGGCCAGAGCAGAGCTGGAGAATGAAGGGATGTATCAGACCAGAGCAGAGCTGGGGAATGAAGGGGTGTATCAGGCCAGAGCAGAGCTGGAGAATGAAGGGGTGTATCAGACCAGAGCAGAACTGGAGAATGAAGGGGTGTATCAGGCCAGAGCTGGGGAATGAAGGGGTGTATCAGACCAGAGCAGAGCTGGGGAATGAAGGGGTGTATCAGGCCAGAGCTGGGGAATGAAGTGGTGTATCAGACCAGAGCAGAGCTGGAGAATGAAGGGGTGTATCAGGCCAGAGCAGAGCTGGGGAATGAAGGGGTGTATCAGGCCAGAGCAGAGCTGGAGAATGAAGGGGTGTATCAGGCCAGAGCAGAGCTGGGGAATGAAGGGGTGTATCAGGCCAGAGCAGAGCTGGAGAATGAAGGGGTGTATCAGGCCAGAGCAGAGCTGGGGAATGAAGGGGTGTATCAGACCAGAGCATAGCTGGAGAATGAAGGGGTGTATCAGGCCAGAGCAGAGCTGGGGAATGAGGGGGTGTATCAGACCAGAGCAGAGCTGGGGAATGAAGGGGTGTATCAGGCCAGAGCAGAGCTGGAGAATGAAGGGGTGTATCATACCAGAGCATAGCTGGGGAATGAAGGGATGTATCAGGCCAGAGCAGAGCTGGGGAATGAAGGGGTGTATCAGACCAGAGCAGAACTGGAGAATGAAGGGGTGTATCAGGCCAGAGCAGAGCTGGGAATGAAGGGGTGTATCAGACCAGAGCAGAGCTGGGGAATGAAGGGGTGTATCAGACCAGAGCAGAGCTGGGGAACGAAGGGGTGTATCAGACCAGAGCAGAGCTGGGGAATGAAGGGGTGTATCAGACCAGAGCAGAGCAGGGGAATGAAGGGGTGTATCAGACCAGAGCAGAGCTGGGGAATGAAGGGGTGTATCAGAGCAGAGCAGAGCTGGAGAATGAAGGGGTGTATCAGACCAGAGCAGAGCTGGTGAATGAAGGGGTGTATCAGACCTGAGCAGAGCTGGGGAATGAAGGGGTGTATCAGACCAGAGCAGAGCAGGGGAATGAAGGCGTGTATCAGGCCAGGGGAGAGCTGGAGAATGAAGGGGTGTATCAGACCAGAGCAGAGCTGGAGAAGGAAGGGGTGTATCAGGCCTGAGCAGAGCTGGAGAATGAAGGGGTGTATCAGACTAGAGCAGAGCTGGGGAATGAGGGGGGTGTATCAGACCAGAGCAGAGCTGGAGAATGAAGGGGTGTATCAGACCAGAGCAGAACTGGAGAATGAAGGGGTGTATCAGACCAGAGCAGAACTGGAGAATGAAGGGGTGTATCAGACCAGAGCAGAACTGGAGAATGAAGGGGTGTATCAGACCAGACCAGAGCTGAAGAATGAAGGGGTGTATCAGACCAGAGCATAACTGGAGAATGAAGGGGTGTATCATACCAGAGCAGAACTGGAGAATGAAGGGGTGTATCAGACCAGAGCAGAGCTGGGGAATGAAGGGGTGTATCAGACCAGAGCAGAGCAGGGGAATGAAGGCGTGTATCAGGCCAGAGGAGAGCTGGAGAATGAAGGGGTGTATCAGACCAGAGCAGAGCTGGAGAATGAAGGGGTGTATCAGGCCTGAGCAGAGCTGGAGAATGAAGGGGTGTATCAGACCAGAGCAGAGCTGGGGAATGAAGGGGTGTATCAGACCAGAGCAGAGCTGGAGAATGAAGGGGTGTATCAGACCAGAGCAGAACTGGAGAAAAAGGGGTGTATCAGACCAGAGCAGAGAACTATTTAAATCACTGATGTCTCTCCTTTCTTCTGATGTGAATTGAGAGTGTGATTGTCTAATGCTGCTAACACCTGGAGAAACAGACAGCAAGATGACGTTTTCCACGATTCCCGCTATCTGTCTTTCTGTCTCCCTGAGGCGTGCCCTGGAATATGCACTCTATTTGCTTTTCAAACGAGGTGTGATGTGTGTGTGTGTGTGTGTGTGTGTGTGTGTGTGTGTGTGTGTGTGTGCGTGCGTGCGTGCGTGCGTGCGTGCGTGCGTGCGTGCGTGCGTGCGTGCGTGCGTGCGGTACTGGTAGCGGCAGCATCTCCGTTTAGTTGTCACACCTTCCTCCAGGCTTGCTGAGTGCTGTCTGAGAGCCCATCGGAGGTAACTGAACAGACTAACTGATTGAGGTGAGTTCAAGCAGTGTAAAGAGACATTCATCATGTCTATAATCCGTCCGGGATGTCTGAGAGACAGAAACAGAGAGACATTGAGAGTGAAATGGGCAAACAGAGACTTTTTAGACACAGACATAAACCTACTGTACAAATCTGAGCAGAGTAAGTAATTGATCGTTCATTTCATAGCTCAGACAGCCCTCACTACAATATGTTTACAACCCAACCATCTTCAGACAGCCCTCACTACAACACGTTTACAACCCAACCATCTTCAGACAGCCCTCACTACAATATGTTTACAACCCAACCATCTTCAGACAGCCCTCACTACAATATGTTTACAACCCAACCACCGTCAGACAGCCCTCACTACAACATGTTTACAACCCAACCATCTTCAGACAGCCCTCACTACAATATGTTTACAACCCAACCATCTTCAGACAGCCCTCACTACAATATGTTTACAACCCAACCATCTTCAGACAGCCCTCACTACAATATGTTTACAACCCAACCATCTTCAGACAGCCCTCACTACAATATGTTTACAACCCAACCATCTTCAGACAGCCCTCACTACAATATGTTTACAACCCAACCATCTTCAGACAGCCCTCACTACAATATGTTTACAACCCAACCACCGTCAGACAGCCCTCACTACAATATGTTTACAACCCAACCATCTTCAGACAGCCCTCACTACAATATGTTTACAACCCAACCACCGTCAGACAGCCCTCACTACAATATGTTTACAACCCAACCATCTTCAGACAGCCCTCACTACAATATGTTTACAACCCAACCATCTTCAGACAGCCCTCACTACAATATGTTTACAACCCAACCATCTTCAGACAGCCCTCACTACAACATGTTTACAACCCAACCATCTTCAGACAGCCCTCACTACAATATGTTTACAACCCAACCATCTTCAGACAGCCCTCACTACAACATGTTTACAACCCAACCATCTTCAGACAGCCCTCACTACAATATGTTTACAACCCAACCATCTTCAGACAGTCCTCACTACAATATGTTTACAACCCAACCATCTTCAGACAGCCCTCACTACAATATGTTTACAACCCAACCACCGTCAGACAGCCCTCACTACAATATGTTTACAACCCAACCATCTTCAGACAGCCCTCACTACAATATGTTTACAACCCAACCACCGTCAGACAGCCCTCACTACAATATGTTTACAACCCAACCATCTTCAGACAGTCCTCACTACAATATGTTTACAACCCAACCATCTTCAGACAGCCCTCACTACAATATGTTTACAACCCAACCATCTTCAGACAGTCCTCACTACAATATGTTTACAACCCAACCACCGTCAGACAGCCCTCACGACAATATGTTTACAACCCAACCATCTTCAGACAGCCCTCACTACAATATGTTTACAACCCAACCATCTTCAGACAGTCCTCACTACAATATGTTTACAACCCAACCATCTTCAGACAGCCCTCACTACAACATGTTTACAACCCAACCATCTTCAGACAGTCCTCACTACAATATGTTTACAACCCAACCATCTTCAGACAGCCCTCACTACAACATGTTTACAACCCAACCATCTTCAGACAGCCCTCACTACAACATGTTTACAACCCAACCACCGTCAGACAGCCCTCACTACAATATGTTTACAACCCAACCATCTTCAGACAGCCCTCACTACAATATGTTTACAACCCAACCATCTTCAGACAGTCCTCACTACAACATGTTTACAACCCAACCATCTTCAGACAGCCCTCACTACAATATGTTTACAACCCAACCATCTTCAGACAGCCCTCACTACAATATGTTTACAACCCAACCATCTTCAGACAGCCCTCACTACAATATGTTTACAACCCAACCATCTTCAGACAGTCCTCACTACAATATGTTTACAACACAACCATCTTCAGACAGCCCTCACAACAACATGTTTATAACCCAACCATCTTCAGACAGTCCTCACTACAATATGTTTACAACCCAACCATCTTCAGACAGCCCTCACTACAACATGTTTACAACCCAACCATCTTCAGACAGCCCTCACTACAACATGTTTACAACCCAACCATCTTCAGACAGCCCTCACTACAATATGTTTACAACCCAACCATCGTCAGACAGCCCTCACTACAATATGTTTACAACCCAACCATCTTCAGACAGCCCTCACTACAATATGTTTACAACCCAACCATCTTCAGACAGCCCTCACTACAATATGTTTACAACCCAACCATCTTCAGACAGCCCTCACTACAACATGTTTACAACCCAACCATCTTCAGACAGCCTCACTACAACATGTTTACAACCCAACCATCTTCAGACAGCCCTCACTACAATATGTTTACAACCCAACCATCTTCAGACAGCCCTCACTACAATATGTTTACAACCCAACCATCTTCAGACAGCCCTCACTACAACATATTTACAACCCAACCATCTTCAGACAGCCCTCACTACAACATGTTTACAACCCAACCATCTTCAGACAGCCCTCACTACAATATGTTTACAACCCAACCATCTTCAGACAGCCCTCACGACAATATGTTTACAACCCAACCATCTTCAGACAGTCCTCACTACAATATGTTTACAACCCAACCATCTTCAGACAGCCCTCACAACAACATGTTTACAACCCAACCATCTTCAGACAGTCCTCACTACAATATGTTTACAACCCAACCATCTTCAGACAGCCCTCACTACAACATGTTTACAACCCAACCATCTTCAGACAGCCCTCACTACAACATGTTTACAACCCAACCATCTTCAGACAGCCCTCACTACAATATGTTTACAACCCAACCATCTTCAGACAGCCCTCACTACAATATGTTTACAACCCAACCATCTTCAGACAGCCCTCACTACAATATGTTTACAAACCCAACCATCTTCAGACAGCCCTCACTACAACTATGTTTACAACCCAACCATCTTCAGACAGTCCTCACTACAATATTGTTTACTAACCCAACCATCTTCAAGACAGCCCTCACTACAACATGTTTACAACCCAACCATCTTCAGACAGCACTCACTACAATATGTTTACAACCCAACCATCTTCAGACAGCCCTCACTACAACATGTTTACAACCCAACCATCTTCAGACAGCCCTCACGACAATATGTTTACAACCCAACCATCCTCAGGCAGTCCTCACTACAATATGTTTACAACCCAACCATCTTCAGACAGCCCTCACTACAACATGTTTACAACCCAACCATCTTCAGACAGCCCTCACTACAATATGTTTACAACCCAACCATCTTCAGACAGCCCTCACTACAACATGTTTACAACCCAACCATCTTCAGACAGCCCTCACTGCAACAAGTTTACAACCCAACCATCTTCAGACAGCCCTCACTACAATATGTTTACAACCCAACCATCTCTCAGAAGACCGTCCCTCACTACAATATGTTATAACCAACATCTCAGACAGCCTCACACACAGTTACAACCCAAACCATCTCAGACAGCACCTCACTAATATGTTTTTCCACCAACCCTCTCAGACAAGCCATCACTACAATAATGTTTACACCCAACCATCTTCAGACAGCCCTCACGACAAT